>NW_001914961.1:0-43869 GCF_000208925.1 Entamoeba histolytica HM-1:IMSS | reverse complement strand
CTTACTAAAGAGATGTACGTCCAGCAATTCGCAGAATTGCTGCAGACGACACGTGGCGACACGTGGCATTTGGCCCAAAAATAACTCATACTAGAAAAGACTGTGGGAATTCCGAGGTACGAGGAATTCCTCGTGTGCTATTTTTGGAATATGTCTATTTTTGGAATAGGTCTTTTTTTAGATCACTTGTATCATTCATTTTTGTGTATCAAACGTGGTGAAACGTGGATGCGATGAAAAAAAAATGACTTAAAAAAAAAAAAAAAAAAAAAACGCTTTCAAAACACTTAAAAAAAAAACAAATAAACTATTATAAATACCTCCGAAAGATGAAAAGAATAGAAATAGAAGCAAGAAAGAATAATTGGAAAAGAATAAGATGGAATTATAAAATGATGAAATATAGAAAAAGACAACATCTAAATAAGCCTAAAGAAGATGAATATCCAGATAATATCCCCATTATTAATTTCTTGAAATGAATCTATGAAACTAACACTATTATAGATTTCCTGAATATTAATTTATATGAAATATTAATTGAAAATAGAACTAATGATAGAATATGTATAATCACTCCAAATTAATTAGATTGTGCTATTAAATTTACTGCTAACTGGAAGGCACCGGGAGTTGACAAAATACAATGATTTTTGATTAAATATTTAGAACAACCAATGAAATATTTATTAAAATTATTTAATGAATGGTTAAACAATCATAATGAAATACCTCCTCATTTTATTCAATGAAGAACAATATTAATATATAAGAAAGGAGATAAATTAGACCCACAGAATTACAGACAAATAACTTGTTTAAATTGTCTGTTAAAAGTGTATACATCAATATTAAAGATGAAAATAGAAAGCCAGCTGATGCTAAATCCAATTGAAAAACAATTATCATTAAATCAAATTGGATGTAAGAAATACACATATGCATCAAAAGAATGATTATTATACAACACTATAATCCAACAATTATTATTAAAGGCTAAATGGAAGTGGGTAGAAACATACTATGACGTCTCCAAAGCATATGATAGTATTAACCACCAATGGATTAAACAATGCTTAATATATTTTAATATCCCACTAGTAGTAATTAATAGTATATTATATATATTAAATAATACACAAATTAATTTGTATTATAATCAAGAAAGTGTAGGTATAATTAATGTAGAAAGAGGAATAATACAAATGATAGTTTATCTCAACTCTTATTCGTATTATCTATTAATGTAATATCTAAATATTTAGATAAACAAATAAGCAAATTAAATATTAAAATGAATGGAGAAGAAAAACAAGTCCAGTTAAACCACATATTGTATATTGATGATTTAAAGATAATGACTAATAGCCTCGATGAAATGGAAAAAGCCCACAAATTAACTAAAGAAATATTTAATGCGGTATGATTAAAAGATATTAAATATGATAGAGATACAAAAAGATAAAATAAATCTTTGCTTAATCACATCTCATTTCTTTAAAAAATGGTACCCACTCAGAAAGTGAGAAAGTCAAATGAAAAGAAAATAATAACACAATGTGTTTTGAAGATGTTTGTTAGATAAATTTTCAAAAAACAAACAAAGAAAATATAAAAAGGAGAAGTGCATTAATTGGTTTGGTTATCTAATAATAAACTACGATATTGTTGATAAAAGTCAGTTGTAGAAATTCCAAATAATTGTAGTGAACGATATAACCCATTAATTTTAGCCATTTTCTCACAGTCTTTTAATACAGTCTCTTGTTCTTCTCCTTTACTTGAAGCAGATCCAACATTCTCATGAACAACACCAGTCTTGGTATTTTTTAAAGAGACTTTGATAGAAACACAACACTCCCATTGTCCATCAAATTCTTCCATCTAAAATTATAAGAGCTTCAAATAAAGTAAATGACTCTTAAAAGTAAAAATGACATAAAACAAACATAGTCAATATTTGTCATATTAAATACAATTTCATAATTTTCACCATGAAAAGCTTTACTCATAATTGACCTTAACTTATTTTGTTCGTCAACAATGCTTTGTACATTTTCATCAGTCGTTTTAAATTTATCCATTAAATTTTTTACTCTTAACTCTTCACTATTAATTCTTTCTGGATCAATAGTAACTCCTTCTTTTGGACTTTCATTTTTTTTAATCTCTTTTTCACCTTGAGTAAATCTTCCTTCACTCTTGCGTGCTCTTGAAATAATGTCAATGACTTGACTTTGACTAAACTGTGACATTTCACTTTGTGTAAATCGTTTTGGTTTGCTTTCTTCATTCCTTTTCATCAACCATTATTAAGTTTTATTTTTAAACTTTCATTTTTCTTATTCTTTAAAAACATTAATTTAAAAAACTTATCAAATGAGAAGTAAATTAAAACGCTTAGAAGCATTTTCTGTGGACAATAGCTGGTCCAGATTCATCATATTCTTCCTTGGTAATCCACATGTTTTGGAATGTAGAAAGTGAGGCAAGAATTGATCCTCCAATCCAGACTGAGTATTTTCTTTCTGGTGGGGCAATAACCTTAATCTTCATTGTTGGTGGTGCTAATTGAATCATTTCCTTTTCAAGTCTGGTGTTAATACCTGGATACATTGATGTTCCTCCTGAAAGAACAATATTTCCATAAAGATCCTTTCTGATATCGACATCACATTTCATAATTGAATTGTAGGTAGTTTCATGAATACCATTACATTCCATACCAAGGAATGATGGTTGGAAGAGAGCTTCTGGGCATCTGAATCTTTCATTTCCAACAGTAATAACTTGTCCATCTGGAAGTTCATAGCTCTTTTCAAGTTCACTGCTTGATGCAGCTTTTTGCATTTCTTCATTGAAATCTTCAGCAACATAGCAAAGTTTTTCTTTAATATCTCTGACAATTTCTCTTTCAGCAGTAGTGGTGAAAGCATATCCTCTTTCAGTTAAGATTTTCATGAGATAATCAGTAAGATCACGTCCTGCAAGATCAAGTCTAAGAATAGCATGTGGAAGTGAGAATCCTTCATAAATTGGGACGGTGTGTGAAACTCCATCACCTGAATCCATAACAATACCAGTAGTTCTACCTGAGGCATATAATGAAAGAACAGCTTGAATTCCAACATACATAGCTGGGGTGTTGAATGTTTCAAACATAATTTGAGTCATCTTTTCTCTGTTAGCTTTTGGATTCATTGGGGCTTCAGTTAAAAGAACTGGATGTTCTTCTGGTGCAACTCTAAGTTCATTATAGAAAGTATGATGCCAGATCTTTTCCATATCGTCCCAATTGTTAACAATACCGTGTTCAATTGGATATTTAAGTGTAAGAATACCTCTCTTTGATTGAGCTTCATCTCCAACATAAGCATCCTTTTGACCCATACCAGCCATAACTGAAACGTGTCTTGGTCTACCAACAATGGATGGGAATACAGCTCTTGGTGCATCATCACCAGCAAATCCAGCTTTACACATTCCTGATCCATTATCTACAACAAGTGCTTGAACTTCTTCGTCTCCCATATTAATTAAATGTTTAGTTTAGTTTTTGTCAATCTTTAAATACCTGACTCTTGGAGTTTAATTTTTATAAAACTCCAAAGTTCTCACTTTTTTTATTTAGTTCAACTCCTTTTTTAGGATCTTTTAATTGTTTATTCAATAAAATCGTGATTTTTGTCTCATTTTTTTATTTTTTTATTCAAAAATAAGTTTTTACAACTGTTGGAAATTTATTATTCAAAATGAATTTTTAGAATTTTAGTTTTTGAAAGTGAGTATTATTATTATAACAAAATAATATAATATAGTAAATATCAAAAAAAAACCAATATCATTCAATTATTTAATTAGAACCAATCAGAGTACCATTGAATAGTACCATCTGCACCAGTAGAATAAATCCATGGTAAGAATGGATGGAATGCAATGTCAGTTCCTCCTAATTGCCCCTTTTTTTCATGACCACCAAGTTTAACAATTGGAATTAGTATTGGATCAACAGTAACATCACTTGAAGCAGCCCCGTGCATTATTTGAATTTCTGCATCATCACCAATAGTTGCAAATAATGGTAAGATTTTATGAACATCAACAGCTCGTACTGCAGCTGTATGAAGTCTTAAAACTTTAAATGGGTCTAGGCCAGCTTGAAGATCATACCAAATGCATTTCTTATCAAATGAGCAAGCAATAAGATGGTCTCCGCATGGATGGAATACAATATCAGTAATACTTTTAGATGGAACATTTAATCTTTTTTGAGTTACTCCTTTCTGTAAATCAATAATAACAATTTTAGATAAAGTAGCAATAGCAATCATTGGTTTTAATGGATGGAAAACACAACTTTGAATAAATCCTTTTAAATTCTTTGCAGGGTTTTGTGATCGTTTGGTTGGAAGATGATGAATAACACAATAACTATTTGACGAAGTTCCAAATACACATGCTAAATATGATCCTTTATGGTGTAATGATAACTTTTTAACTAAATGTGGATGATGAATAGCTAAAATGATACCTTCTTTTTTTAATTCTTCATTTGGAGTAATAAATGAAGTTTTGTTTTCAAACACTTCAACTTTAACACTTTCCAATTCATAAATAGAATAATCACTATCAACGTCTCTAATATCCAATTTCATTCCATAAACAAACTCTCCTACAGCAATAAATAACACATCATCTTTTCCCCATTGAATATCTCTAATAGCTTCAGGGAAATTAATTTGTTTAACTTCCATTCCAGTAAGAGCTTCCGTAATAAGTATTGAACCATCATCTCCTCCAGAAGCAACATACTCTCCACTTGGGTCAACAACAATACATCTCATAACTTCTTTAACTTTGACAACTCCATTTCTATTTGAAGGGAATGGTCTTAATTCTTCTAATGGTGGAAGAATTAATTCTTTCAATGGGTCTCTATGTTCTGGAACTTTAACAAGTCTTCTTGGTGCAACATAAAGTTGTAAACATCTAGAATAAACATCATTTAAGAGATTAGAGTATTGTGGAATATCCATTAAACGATCATAGTTTGTATTATTTTCATTCTTATATTCTGGAGCAGGATGGTATGATGCTGAATTACCTGGTAATTTAACTGGTGGAAGAGGAAGGTGATATTTTTTTTTATGAACACCAGCACCCCAAATATCTTTTACACGTGCCTTTTTTGTAACGTTTTGTGGAAGGGTAATGAATTGTTTACGTAATTTAGCAGCCAATTTCTTAATACGGATATGTTCTTTTTGTGATGGAATAAATCTTTGTTTAGGTGGAGTATAATCATTTAATGGAATCATCCAATCATCATATGCATATGAAACTGCTGGGAAATCTTTTTCTAATTGAGCGTCACTTTTATTAGAAATAATTGCATTAACTAATCTAATATCATCAGCATTTAATACTGTAGCATTTCCATATTCATCATAAACTGTTTTATAATAATTAGGATCATCTGTCATAGCAAGGAATTGGTCAATAGAATCTAACCTTCCTTTTGTTGGTTTAGGCAAAGGTTTTCCTGAATGGTCATATCCTTGATGTTCTAACTCATTATACCACTCCAATGGAATATTTCCTAAGGTGTCAATTGACTCTTCATCTGAAGTGTTTACATCATCATTCTCATTATCATAAATATCACGAACAGACATCTTCTTTTTATTTTATTTTAGGGTTTTTATTTTATAGTTTTTCAATATTTTAATCAAATAACACAAAATATAATTAATTGTTCATTCAATATGTTTTGTTATATATGAAGTAAAAAACTCTTCTCTCCAGTTTTTGTGTTCTAAGTCATTTAAATATGGGAGAACTTTTTTCATTAATGGATCTTTAATAACAATTTCTTTACATTCCTCTTCATAAATAACTTGCTTTAGTATAGGAAATAGGCAAGCCAGCATTGCTTTGTAAGTTTTGTATTTCTTTCCATCAATTATAATGACAATATTTCCTTCATTTTCATTTAGTCTATGTAATTCTTGCCATTGACTAAAAGGAACGCAATACATTTTTACTAATTCTTCACCTCCTATTTTTCTAATATCATCAATTATTTTTTCTTTCTCATTTTTGTCAGGTATATTATTAGCTAATTCAGTTAATAAGATATTAATTTGTTGTTCAAGAACTACATTATTTCCAAAGCAAGTTGTTCCAGAGATCATCATAGAGATTAATGGTATTACAACACTTTTCTTTAAATGAACCTTTGTAACTAATATTTTTTTATTAATTAAATCTTTAAAGAATGGTAACATTTTAACTAAAAACAATTCATAATAAATATTTCCATCTATACACATAATTGTGAAAACATCAGCATCATATATAAGACTCATTAAAAAGTATATAGATTGTGAGAATTTAGGAACCTCTTCACTTGAAAAGATTGAATCTCCAATTATCAGGTCGTCTGTTAATGAGATTAAATCTCTATTTTTATATGTGACATCAATAGCTGTCCTCATGTCAAATATCATTTCAGTAAATAAATCTATTAATACATGTTTTTTTCCTTGACATAATACATATATATATCTATCACTATATATAACTTTCCTAATTATTTCATTAGAAATTTTATCTACAACACTGAATTGTTTATGTATCCATTCAATTCCATTAAAAATTGATACTGCATCTTTTAATTTTCTTAAGCCAAGAATTTTTCTTTCATTAACTCCTTCCACAATAACTTCTTCATCAATGTCTAAGACTGCAACATATCCATTAACATTAATTAAAATATCAGATGATGTTTTAATAGAGCTATTTATTAATTTTACAAATGGAGCAAAATTTGTGAGTTTTGCTTGGTATAAAATTTTATTATTTGGGTTATCTGGTTGTTGTGATAATAAAATAAGTGTATCATTAAATATACAATAGTTCCATTCATTCATTAATATATCTATTGGTTCAATAACGCTAAGATTATTTTGTAAATCCCAACGAACAATAATTGTTTTATTTACTCTATTTATAATATATAACTTATTATCTGAAAATTGTGTTTTTTCAATAACAAAATTTTCCCAATCATATTCATTTGGTAATTTTTTTTGAACAACTGATATAAATTTTTTATTTTTAAAGAGTCCGTATGATATTGTTTCTTTATTAATCCAAAAGCCATACACTTCCCCATCTTTTTTAAATAACTGATAATTGCAGTCAACTCCATTATAATCTTCAATATCATCACTCAATGAATAACTTATTGGTCTTTTTTGAAGAAGTTTTAAAATACATGAGTTTATATCACATAATTGACTTGCAATAATTCCATCTTTATTTTTACTTTCAGTATCAACTCCTTTTGAAATGATATATTTCACTGCTTCTTCATTTTTTTTATTTACAGCATAATGTAATAAAGTATCTGAACCATTAAAACTATTTATTTTTGAAGGATCTAATTCAATAACCGTTTTAAATAAATTAAAATTTGTTGAGATTGAAGAAAACAATGTTTCATTAAATGAAGATCCTAATTCAATAGCTTTTTTAATAACCTCAGAGTTAGTAGTATCTATAATTGTAATTACAGTCCCTCTCAAATCGCTGATTTGGCAACTGTTCATAAACTCTGTTAATAATTGAGTAGTTCCAAATGTAAGAATACTCTCTACTACTAGTTTTATACTTGGAGAACTCAAATCCATAATCTCAGGTAATGAACAGATATAAGAAAATAATGAATTTTGATTAGCAATAACACAATTCTTTAATATTTTATCGAAAGGAAGAATAAATGGTGATTTTGTTTTTTTAGTATTTAAGTAAATTTGATATAATTCATCAAATAATTCAATATCTCCAATTAATCCTATAATTTCAAGTGCTTTAGAGAGTGATATTTTGTTTGACTCTTTTTTTATAATATCAAATAAGATTATTTTTTTATTCAATGTGATTTCTCCAAGTAATAGATCGTAGACAAGATTGTATAATAACAGTGTGTTACTTTTGTTATCACCTAAGACAAATTGATATCCATCTATATCACCTACTTGACATGCAGCAATTAAACAATTTTCTTTTTTAAAACAAAATTTAGGTTTACCTGTTTTTCTTAAAAGTTCTTTAAGAAAATTTGTGTTATGAGAATAAATAATTGCTGCAAAATCTGTTTCAAAGTCATTTGGTAAAAATTGAAATAAACGTACTGGAAGTTGTGCTAAATCAGAGTTTTCTAACATTTGAATATATATTGGAGTAGTAGGACCATAATTATAACGATAAGGAAAAATTCCATCATTAATATCAAGTATACTTGGTAATAAGTTATCATATTTTAATGTGAATTCAGTACCAATAAATTCAAGTTGTTTTTGACTTTTACCATTAACATAAACTTCAATTGATTTCATATCTAATTTTATTCCTAGTGCTGAATTTTGATGAACTGGTTGTATTATTTCTTCTGTGAATGAAGATAAAATAATTCCATTACTCTTTATAGTTATTGTTTCATTAGTTTTTTCTCTACAAATTTGTAAACCAAATAAACACCCTTTAAGAGGGACAAATTCTATCACTGTTGGTGATTTAATAGACAATTTTTTTGTACAAAAAGTTTTGCCTTCTTCAAAATAGAAATGGTTATTAACTCGAGGTGCAAGAAATAATGCGCAATATTGAAATGGACGTTTGTCTGCATCAATTTTTACTTCAGAAGAAAAGTTAATAAGATTAATATGACCATTATGAAATAATATCTTCCTTAATTTACTGTCTTCTACACATTGATTTACTGAATATACTTCTTTTATACCAAAAATTGCTCCTGCAACTTGACATTCAACAGTATCTGCTTTAAGTAAGTCTTTTTTTCTCATTTTACGTATTACATTTTGATTATTTTGGAAAATATAGTCTTTCACTGTCATGTCTTTTTCTTTCAATGTCATCTCTTTTTATTTAAGATATATCTTTAATTTATGAGATGACTTAAATTCAGGTTGTACTAAAAACTTAAAAAATATTGCTTTTTCTATATTGATAAAACAATGAAATTTAAACAACGAATAAAGTGAAGTTTAACAAAGTGAATTTTTTATAAATCCCTAATTTTTTGGGTTTTTCCCTAATAATTAGAGATTAGAACTAATAATTAATTTATTAGTTAAAAAACTATTAAAAATTTTATTATCGAATAAGTTAATAAATAATGACAAACTGAAAAGAAAAAAATTAAAAATTAAAAAAAAAAATAAAGAAATAATAGACAAAATGGAAGATGTATCGAAATTTGAATATGATGATTTGTCTTTCTTTGGAAAAGATCTAAAATACACTTTAGATATTCAATTATACAATACAAAAGGAAATGGAGACCAAACAATACCTTATAATGATGAAATGGATTTAATAGCTCAAGTTGACCAACTAACAAATATCGAAGAACAACCTATTAATTGGGAAATACTTATTCATCAAAAAGAAATGATTGATGGTGCTTTAAGAATTATTGAAGATAAATTATTCAATACCTCTTCTTCTAATTCTCACTTTAATAAATTTTTATGGGATTTATTATACTCTCATCCATCATTCATAAAGTTTAAAGAAACGTTGGCAGGCATTATTGGACCAGTTGCTTTTGAATATACAATAGAGTTATGGAAAACTCTTATCTACCTTGAACGTCTGTAATTGTATTATTTATGTTATATATCCCATTTTAATTGAATAAAAAGAACTAAAAAAAGTATTAGCCAATATGAATATAGGTGCACCACTTAAAATTTTTCATGAAAGTAAAGGTACAATAGTCACTATTGAAGTAAAAACAGGAGAAACATACCGTGGTAGAATGGTTGAAACAGAAGATAATATGAATTGCCAATTAAGAGTTTGTTTATATTTTTCATTCATTAACACAAGTAGAATAATTTATTTAGGATGTGACTATTACTGCAAAAGATGGAAGCCAATCTAGAACTGAGTATATTTTTATTAGAGGTAATCAAGTTCGGTTTGTTGTTCTTCCAGAAATGTTTAAAAATTCTCCTTGTTTAAAGTCAAGTGAATTGAAAAAACATGTTCAAGTTAAAAAACCAAAGAAAAATAATAAAAAACCTACTCTTGTTCAATCTTCAAAATAACAATAAAAACCTATTTGAATTGATTTTTTATTTACCTTTTAAAATAGTATTTTGTTTAAACAGTTAGCAAATAAAATTTATAACATTTTAGAGAATTTTAAGTAATTCTCTTTTTTGTTTATCTGTTAATGTTGTTGGATAATTTACGTTTAAATGTAAAACCATATTCCCACGTCTATTTAATACTAACATTCCTTTATCTTCAAGAGTAATATCTTTTCCTTTAAGATATTGTTCATTCAATACTAATGAAATGTTTTCATTATCAATATTTTCTATCTCTAATTTAATAACAGTCAAATATTCTTCTAAAGAAATATCAACTGAACAATGTAAATCATTCCCCTTTAAATTAAAGAGTTCATGTTGTTTAGCTTGAACAATAAATACTAAATCACCATCTCTATAACCGTATTTTTTATTACCTCTATTTTCAAATACTATCCTAGTGCCAACTTTTGACCCTGCAGGAATTTTTACTTGAACGTTGTCTATTTCATAATTTTCGTCCCCAAATTCAGACACTATCCGTTTAAACCTAACCTCTTTTTTTGTTCCAAAAAAGATCTCCTCAAGTGTTAAGTTTAAATCAAATGTTAAATCTTGAAGCTTTTTTCTTTGAAAATTTTGTCCTCTTTCAAACATTCCAAAACCACTAAACATTTCTTCAAAAAACCTAAATGGGTCTGTCCCATATTCGCTTGTTCTAAACACAAACTGTTCTCGATTGAAAAATTCAGAGCCTGAAGTATTAGAACCTCTTGTAAATGCTTCTTTACCATATCGGTCATACAACACCCGTTTATCTTTATCTGATAGTATCTGGTAAGCTTCAGTGATTTCTTTAAATTTTTCTTCTGCTTGTTTATCTCCTGGGTTCTTGTCAGGATGATATTTTAAAGCTTTCTTTCTATATGCCTTCTTTAATTCTTCATCTGAAACAGTTTTAGAAACACCAAGAATGGCATAATAATCATCTGACATAACAGGTTATCAATTCTTAGTTTTAGTGATTTATTTTTTTATAAAAATGATAAATTTTTGAAACCTTTTAAAGGTTTAACTACTAACAAACACAACTTATAAAAATAATACCAAAGAAGAAAGCCATAAAGTGTTGTGGTGGAAGAAACAACACATGACCAAAGAACTTATCATTGTCCCATAAAGAAATGACATTTGAATAACCACCAATTTCTTTTATTAAAAATATAAAAAAATAGCAAGCCAATAAGAAGTGAACTGTTTTCATCTTTTTTTCTAACCAACAAAAAGCTTCATGAAGAATCTTTAAATTATACTGAGAGATTGAAAGTCAAAAACAATCACGAAAGAACTTGAAAAGTACATAAATAATCTTAAAACTCAGAAGAATGAAATAAATTACAAAAAATAAAAGTGAAGAATTGAAAAATAAAAAATAAAAAAGAAACTAAAAATTTATAATTTTATTAAGAATATGAAATTTACCTTATTTTTGTTTTTAATTGCAGCTTCTTTTGCACTTTATGAAGAAGATTTTCTAGACAATTTTGAAGATGACTTAGATGATTATGAAGATTTCTTTGATGATGACGAAGAAGATTTTCTAGATGAAATGGACGATGAAGATGATTTTGATGACTTTGAAGAAGCAGAATTAGACGATGTCAACAACGATGAAAATGATGAGTATGAATTAGAACAAGATGCTGGTGGAGCTGACCCAAATGCCGCACAAGGAGGCGCTGATCAAAATGCTGCACAAGGAGGAGCTGATCAAAGTGCTGCACAAGGAGGAGCTGCTGGTTCATGGTCACAAGAAGCTGAGAACCAAGGTGGACAATCACCTAATGCCATTATAGTTTCTGCCCAACGTTTAATCGCTGAAATGCAAGCTACTAGATAAACAAAGTATTGGTTCACAACAGAAATAAAACAATACCACTGATTTAATTATTTTTCAATCTTATTTTTTTTTTATTAAAGTTTAATCATTATTTACTTATTAAATCATTAACGCACAATCAATTATTTCTTTTTGTCATTATTTGTTTCTTTAGACTTTTTAAATTCTTTCTTCACATTAGGTTTCTTAGCTTCTTTCTTTGAGTCTTTATTATTTTCTTTCTTTTGTATAGGTTTCTTTTCTTCAGAATGTCTCTTATCCTCATGGATAGGTTTCATATTTTGTTCTGTTTCATGAATGAATTCTTCCATAGTTTTTGTGTTATCATTATCAATAAAAGGGACCTTTTTCATGTTTAATTTTAATGAGTCATACTTATGTTCAAAGTTTTTCCAATCCTCTGTCATCTTCCACTTCTTATCATTTTCAAGTGCATATTTCATATTTTACTATACTTTCACAGTAAAAATAATAATAATAATAATACTATTATTGATTAACAATAAATAGAGAAAGAAGATAAACCCTAAAATGAAGAACTAAATAAAATTGACCTAAATAGTTGTTTCGTTGTCTGAATGAAGGAATACTATATCACAGCCAGATGTACTGATAAAGCTCACAACCCAAATGAAATCTTCAGATCAAGAGTTTTTGCACCAAATTATGTAGTTGCTAAATCTAAATTCTGGATGATGTTAAAGAAACAACACAAAGTCAAGAAGATTAATGCAGAACTTCTTCAATGTCAACCAATTTTTGAAAAGAACCCAACTGTTGTTAAGAATTATCAAATCTTCTTAAGATATGTTTCTGCTGGTGGAATTCATAATATTACTAAACAATATAGAGATGTTACTAGAGTTGGTGCTGTTAGACAAATGTACAACGACCTTGCATCACAATACAGAACAAGACAAGATAAAATTCAATTAATTAGTATTACTACTGTTGGAGACAAAGCTGTTAAGAATCCAGTCCTTCATCAATTTGTTGGACACCATGTTAAATTCCCAATGGTACATTGTAAACCAGTTATTGCATCAAAGAGATTTAATCTCCCAATTAAAGCTGGTAAATTGACTACAAAGCTTTGCTAATGAAATTTAATTTGGGCATTTGTTATGTGTTGGTTTGTTTTATTTATTTTATGTTTATTCTTTTCATAAAGAAAAAGAAAAACGTTTTTCTTTTTTGTTATATAATAAATCTTGAAGTGATAAGTAATTAAAATCTAATTTCTTTTCTTTTTATAATAAAAGAAGAACTTAAAAACATTAATTAATGGGTAAAATCAAAAAACGTTGTGTATTAGAACAATTTTATATGATGACTGTTGCTATGTATTTATATGATTTTGATTCATTAAAGTTATTCTGTTGTGTTAATAAAAAATGTGAAGGAGCTACAAGTAATTTAAAAATTAATCCTAATTTTCAAGACTCATTATACTATAGAAGCAAATGTACTTTAAAACAAAGAACTAAATTATTTGAAAAAGAGCTTAAATTCTTTGACCATATTGATACATTAAGAGGATCATTTAGTATGATTTCATCATTTCCATTAGAAAAAATTAAAAATTATCCATTATTTGATATATTTCATGAAGGTTGTGGTAGTAATGATTTATTTAAAGAAATACAACCTAAAATTACTTCATTAGAATTTATTTTCAATGGAAGGTTTGAAGGTACTGCTTATATGCCTTTATTAAAAAAATTAAAAGTTATGTTTTTAAATGATACTAATTCTTTAACTTCTTTACATTTTCATGTAAATTCACTTACTTCTCTTCTTTCACAAAAAACCATTGGTTCTCTTAACCATTTTATTATTATTTGTTTTATGTTAGATGATTGTTTTCTTCCTTTGTTACAAACTGTTCAATCTGTACATCAATCTTGTCAAATAGCAATTTGTGTTAAAGGATCAGTTTCTATCTCAGTAGCAAAAAAATTCACTCCTTTTGCTACAATTATTCAAACTTCAAAAGAAGCTATGTTTTATGGAGAATTAGATAAAGAATTACGTGTTGTTGCTCTTCAAGAAATTCATTAATTTTTTTATAAATCATTAATTATTTTTAATTTTTTTTTCGGATAGTTATAATGAAAAGACAATAACTAAAAAAGAAATAGTGATTTGACTGAGAAAGAAAATAAAATTTATTGGAGAATTGGTTTCTTTTCTTCTGCTTCAGCTTGCTTATCTCTTTCTATTTGTTGAACAATTTCCGCTAATTTAGTATCATTTAACATTGTTAATTTATAATCACGTGTAAAAACAGCAACATCAATATTATTTTTACTTTCAACAACTTCTAAAAGAGCTCGAACAACAACTACAACTGCTTTATCTATTTCCATATTATCTTCATATCCTTTTACTAAATATTCATCAACTGTTTTTGAATTTCTTCCAACAACATGAGCTTTCCATTCTGTCCATGTTCCAGCTGGATCAGTTTGATATAATCTTGGAGTTCCATCAGGATCAAACCCTCCAATAAGAGTAGAAATACCAAATGGACGACTTCCACCTTGCTGAGTATATTTTTGTTGATAATTAGCAACTGCTTTTGTAACATATTCAACAGTTGGAGCATCTTCCATTGACATACGATAATTTTGTGCTTCAAGTCTTGCTTTATTAATTAATACTCGTGCATCTGCAGTTAGTCCAGCAAATGTAGTATAAATGTGTTGATCAATTTGTTGAATTTTTCTCACTGTTCTTGGGTCTTGTAATTTGGCAATTGATTTCTTTTCAACACCAAAAATAATACAATCTTTTCCTTTAACACCAACAGAAACTAATCCTTTACTTACAGCCTCAAGTGCATATTCTACTTGGAATAAATGACCATTTGGTGAAAATACAGTAATAGCTCTATCGTATGACATTTCCTTTATTTGAATTAATTTATTGAAGTTTTTTATTTTTTATTTTTTTAATTTCCTTGAATTTGATATAAAATAAAAACTATTACTTATAATTATGTGAAGAAAGTACTAATGAAAAAGAGATGTAAATTAATATTATTGTGGTATTTGGCAAATCACTGGTGGATAACCTTCACCAAGATACACCCTTCTGTAATAAGCACTAAGTTCTCTTATTCTCTTTAATGTTATTTTTAGATCTCCTAATTTTTTATTTAAAGGAAGAGTAATATCTACTGATTCTTGTCCTTTAAAGTCAGGCCATATAAATTCTGTCTTTACCAATTCAATGTCTTTATCTGTTGCTATGTCAAACGCTTTTTTATTCATAAGTTTAACAATGCACTTTTGTCCAACAAAAGCAGGAACCAAGAAAGAATGATTCCATTCTTTAGGCATATATGTGTGATTTCTACTTCTTTCTCTAAGTAATACAGAAGTTGTATATTCTACTTGGTTTGACTGTAATATAACATAAGGTGTAACATTAAACAGTCCAGCGAAACCTATACCTTCTAGGTGTTTGACAATAACTTCACAAGGGAAAGCAACGTTTGATGCATAATCTTTTTCAGAAGGAATCATAGCAGGTTGAACGTTTTTATAAATACTTTGAACACATTTACAACTAACAAGACATGATCCTCCTGGCTCCAAAGTAAATCCAAAATCTGTCTTTTCATCTTGATGGAAATCTGGTACGAGATAAAATCCTTTTACTAATAGATCTCCTCCTTTTTGAGCTGAACTTGAATTAAGAAAAGCAGAAAAAGAAATTACTTCTCCTACACGAGCCAAAACATAAAAAGTTCTTCCTCCCCCTAAAAGTCGTTCTGGTCCATAATTAAGAGAAGAAATTTTTGTGATACCACCTCTAAATTTTCCAAAACTTGTTTCCCATTCACCAGTTAATGTTTTTGGTAATGGAGAAACAAACATTCCATGACTTAATCCATATCCAAAAAAAAGTCCAAGGACATACTTAACATCAAATCTAAGAATTAGTGGTCTATTAACATCACAGTGAGGTTCAATTTGTGGTGGAATTCCTCCAGAAATACATTTTGTACTAAAAGTGATTGTTCCTTTTGTATCTAAATGAAGTACATAAAAATTAGTTTGACCCAAAAATAGTTGAGGGACTGTCCATGATACTTTTCCCATAAAATCATCTTTTCCAATTAAGTCTCGGTCATACACTTGAAATTCTATTGTATTACCAGCAATTAATTTTACTTTAAATGTTTCATCCCAATCTGGTTCAACAGTAAGTACTTTTGTTTTACTTTTATACTTTTTTCCATTGATAACAAATTTTACATAAGGGTCAGAAGTACAAATATCACATACTTTTAAATCTCTTCCACAAATAAGTTTTAATTCGACTTCCATGAACTAATTTTTAAATAAAATTTATAGTTCGGTTTTCTTTTAAATGAGGGAAAAAACTCTTCTAAATTAATCCAAAATTTTCTATTTCAATTCCTCTTTGATTATTCTATCTATTCTTTTTTCTTTTACTCTTTGATGTAATTTCACGTTGTTGGAACTTTTTGTTTTTATTTGATATTTTTAAGTTCTGTATTTTCTTTCAGCAAAACACTTCTACATAATCTAACTGTCGTACTGTTTTTTATTCCTGTGAAAAGAAACTAATTTTGTCACGAAATTTAATACAAAAATTGAAGATTAATTGAAAAAACCATAAAAATCCTTCAGAAAATGAAAAATAGTTTTTTAGGGTAAATAATAAGCGTTAAATGGAAATTTGTAAGGAATTTTAATGGATTTCAGTTATCAAAAGGGTGGGTTTCTTTATTTCTTTTAAACCATTTTGAACTGAAAGGTCAAATCTATAAAACATTATGTCAGAAAGAAGACATGTCCATCAAAGAAATGATTTACTTATTGCTAAAAAACCAGAAGAACCACTTCCATCATTAAAAATTACATCATTAGGAGAATGTAAATATGAAAATACATATGCATCACCTGAACCTTTTGTAGATGGAATGACAATGTCTATGTCTGCTATTAAAATTGATGGAATACCTGTTAATGAATGTGAAGCTGAGTTAGCAGGACCAATGGAAAAAATATTCTTCATTCCAGAAAGAACCAAAGTTGGAATAGTAACATGTGGAGGATTATGTCCAGGATTAAATAATGTTATTAGAGGATTAGTTATGAACCTTCAAAATAGATATGGAGTTAAACAAATTTATGGTTTAAAATATGGTTATGAAGGACTTGTTCCTGAATTATCTGAACAAATGAAACTTGACACATCTGTTGTAGATGATATTCATCAAAGAGGTGGAACTATATTAGGTACTTCAAGAGGAGCTCAAGACCCTAAAATTATGGCACAATTTCTTATTGACAATAATTTTAATATTCTCTTCACATTAGGAGGAGATGGTACATTAAGAGGGGCAAATGCAATTAATAAAGAATTAAGAAGAAGAGGTAGTCCTATTGCAGTTGTTGGTATTCCTAAAACTATTGACAATGACATTTGTTATACAGACTCTACTTTTGGGTTTGATACTGCTGTAGAATTAGCACAAGAAGCTATTAATTCAGTTCATTGTGAAGCTAAATCAGCAAAGAATGGAGTTGGAATAGTTAAACTAATGGGTAGAGATGCAGGGTTTATTGCATTATATGCATCAGTTGCATCAGGAGATGTAAATTTAGTATTAATTCCTGAGGTTGATACACCAATTGAAGAGATTCTTAAAATGACAGAAAGAAGATTAATGTCAAAAGGACATATAGTGATTGTTATTGCTGAAGGGGCATGTCAAAATCTTAAACCAAAAGGTCTTGATCTTGGTAGTGATAAATCAGGAAATATTGTTCATTGGGATGCTGTTACATATATTAGACAAGAAATAGATAAGTATTTAGAAAATAAAAAAATAGAACATACTATTAAATTTGTTGATCCATCTTATATGATTCGATCAGCACCATGTAGTGCAGCTGATGCACATTTCTGTTTATGTTTAGCAAATGCAGCAGTTCATGTAGCTATGGCAGGAAAAACAGGATTAGTTATTTGTCATCATCATAACAATTTTGTTTCAATACCAATTGAAAGGGCATGTTATTATTTGAAAAGAGTGAACCCTGAAGGACCAATGTTATCAATGATGAAGTCTATTGAGTCTGTTGAATGATTTAATTAATATTAATTTATGAAAATATTTTTTTGTTTTTTATCTCAAAATAAATAAAAAATATTTTCCTAGAAAAGAAAAACGAATGACGCTTTTTTATTATTTTAAATTTTTTAACTAATTCATATTTGTCTTTCGATGGAACCATACAAAGAACTTATCTACCAACTTAGTGCTCAAGAAGAAAATAATAAGAAGGCAATTACAGATTATATCGTATCTTTAAATCAAACCAATACACTTTTTTCAAAAGTACTTCAAAGTCTTATGGAAACATCAGCAGCAAATAGTCAGACATTAATGTCTTTCATTGAAAAACAGTCTGCTTATCAATTATCTCAAATAGAATGCTTAAAGCAACAAAACATACAACTCCAATTCCAAGTCAATCAGCTACAACTCCAGGTCAATGCTTTACAAGAGGGTCATGAGTCAACCAAACTTCAATGTAGTAATTTAATTAAAGAAATGGATAAACAGAATACTAATGATTCTTTTGTTCAAAGTCCTATATAATCTCCTCTACGACTCTACGTTAAGGTTCTCCAATTATTTCAATCCACTCAACTGATAATTAAATAAAGACTATTGAAAATTTATTTTTTTTAATTGGTTAAGATATAATAATAAAGGTAACAACTATTATATAACAACTCACCATTTATTGAACAATCAATATAATAATAAATTACTAGATAAGAGTGTTTTCATTATAGGTATTAATATTTAAATATATTCATTAGTTGGTAATAAATATCGTATAGTTATTATGACAGATGATATATCTTAATGATTTTTTATTTGGAATAACTAAATATTTATTGCAATTTAATACATTCTTCTATCAAATGTTATATCGCTACAAAAGCATTATTATTTTTCTTGTACTAAAATTATTTATACAAGTCATTGAATTTTGTTAATAAGGAAATTTATACTTATTTACTAAAACATATTTATATTTTTTATTAAATCCATATTATTAAGTTATTTTGATTTGTTCCTTTTATAATTTAAAATAATGTTAAAGAAGAAACTGATTCAACTCTATCATTCTAATATCTTTTTTCGATTACTTTCTCACTGATTGTTAAATAGGTTTTTATTTATTTTGAATAAGAAGAAAATAAAAGAATAAAATCAAAATGATTCTTCAATTAAAATCCAATCAACATGATGATTGATAATAATCCAATGATGACAATTGGATTACTTCCATCTGTTGATATTTCTTCACTTTGACTTTTTTCATCAGACTCACTATACACTTCATTGTTAGGTGTTGGAACACCTTCAGCTTCAAGAGTCATAGCATTAATTTTGAATGTAATTGGTTCATCTGTTGTTTCTATTCTTTGTATGGAGAATGTTTGTAATGTATTTTTTTCATCTTCATAACTTAATGGAACATAAACTTTAGTAGCAATTCCAGATTTAACTATATAGTCATATGGTTTCAATTCAGTTTCTGTTTGTTGGTTGTAGGCAGATGAGAATAAACGTGTTCTAAATCTCATTGTTTTAACTTGATCTGATTTGAAATATATTTCATATGAAAAGAAATTTGAAGCAGAAGTGTCAATACTTGTTGTTCTTTGTACATAAATAGTATCCCAGCAACGAAGTTTTGCACTTAAGTAGTTTGTTGTTGAATTTTTACTTAATTCAATATTTCTATTGATCAACTTCTTTTTATTCTTCCTTCAATTCTATTGAAGTTCAGATAATAATTAATAATAAAACAAACAATCCAGCTGTATTAAATATTGCCCATGAGTCAAAGAAGCTTTTTCCATCAAATATAAGATATGCATTACTAAGAGTAAATAAACACAATACAAATAACATTCAATGTTTTTCTTTTTTCGTTCGTTCCATTTAAATGATTCACATATCATCATCCCAAAACTAATATCTCTTCGTTTTGTTATTTTAATGTTATTTTCTGATTATTTTAATGATTATTCTATTGAATAAGTGAAATAATAACATTTAGATATTAGTATTATTCACTTTCTATTGAAATAATTTGATTAGTTTTACATTCAAATATCATAGCTTTATTTCTGAAAAGTATTATTGTATCTATTCTTATGTTGAGTCATATATTTCTCAAAACTACAGTTATATTAATTCTACATTGAATGTCAATGAAATATCTCTGTTTTATATTTGAACATTTATAGAATAAGAAGTTATTTATAAATAAAACATCAAATTCTACTAATAGTATTATTATTTATACTCGTTGAAATATTGATGTCATTTTTTCATAATCACATCAATAGACAATTGTTTCTTGATTATTTGAACTTTTTCTAAATAAATGGTTGTGACAATGAAAGTTTTAGTATCAAAATTGCTTCCTTTTTGTTATTAAATTTTATCAGTGTTAATATACTTTGTATAATAATTTGCACATGAAAATTAATGTATAACCGATTTGGGAACAATAAAATATACATTATGTGACTGAATACATAAAAAAGAATAGAACTAATAAAATGGAAAGAAATAGGATTTGTGTATAAATTTTATGACCAAACATCATAAGATTTTTATATTTTAATATAAACTGATATTAGACTTTAAAATGTTACTGATTATTCTATAATCCATTGAGATTATTGTTAAGAAAGTAAAGGAATAAAAATTCTCAATACACTTTAAACCTCCTTTAAATAAAAAGTCAAATCACAATAAAGAATAAAGAAATGTCTTATAATTTTAAAGAAAATTATTTTATGACTTAGTTATATTTAAAGTTGTTACAAAACACAACGACTTATTAAAGTAAATAATTAATTGATGAAATGAATACTTAAATTAATGAGCTCTAAGTTTCATAAAAGATTCATAAATTCCATAACCTCCATTAACTGAACATAATGATAGTTCTAAACGACTAATATTGCTGAATATTAAATTTGTTAATTTAGGGAAATTTTCTAGAGTAATAGTAGGACAAATATCATGCCGAGTCATTAATAATAACAATGGGACTGGATGTTTTAATGAATTTAATACTGGAGCTGCTAAAGCGAATGATGTATTGATAGTATATTCATCAATATTTGGAATACACAAAACCACACCACTAATATTCCTAATTTGTTGCATTGGAATCATATCCGATTTGTCTCCATATATGTCCCATTCTAATATCTCTAATTTACCACAACGTACTCCAAAACAATGTTCATCAACAGTTTTAATTTCTCTCATATTAAGAGATTTAACAAGTGTTGTTTTACCAATACCTTCCATTCCAATAACAATAACTGTTCCTTCATGCCCTTCAGTAATTAAACTTGAAATTAAATTATTATCCATTTGGTATTTATTTAATGATAAAATAAATTCAACACATTGCATATGAACAGAAATCCAATGACCTCTTCTATCTAATGCACTAGAATCATCAAGAAAATCTTGTATAAGCATAGAATCACTATAAACATTTGGATATTTTGATTTAAATAATAAATAAGAATATAGTGGAGGCAATTGTTCAGCTCCTAATACCTCTCTTTTTTTTCCTGTTCTTAAATAAAATCCATCAATAACATTTTCTATTTCATGTAATAAAGTTGCTCCTATTGTGAGTTTTTGATATGGGTATTTAGAAACACTAATTCTTTTAAATGTTTCTATAACTGGTAAATAAGGTGATGCTGAGACACCTTTTTCTTCTAACAAAAATGGTGTTTCAACATTAAAATGATAGGGATGTGCATTTCTAAGAGAATTCATTAATTCTTGAATTTTTCTATCCTTATCTTCATATTCTTTACGATATTTACTAATAACAGTTTCTCCACAAACATCAAATATATTAATTTGTATTGCTGTATCTAATTCCCCATTATTTTTACTTTCAATAAACATTTTTTTTATAAGTTCTGTTCTTACTTGTTTAAGGGTATTAAGCCAAATAACACCAAGACCTTTACATTCAGACTTAATTAGTGCTTGAGTAATAGGACTTAAACATGGATATAAACTTGACATTTTTAATGTAGAAACAAAAACATCTACTTTCTTTAAATCTAAATCTACATCATTCTCTATTTTAATAGAAGCATTTGGATTAAGTTCTTGAAGTCTATTTTGTATAGCTTGAATTTGTTGTTGATTCGCCCTTTGTTTAAAAGCAAAATTTGTGTTTGCAATAACCATCTTTGATTGTTGAATTTCCATATCAGTTGAATCAATTTCATTATTAATTTTTGTATTTTGACTTATGATAGCATTTTCATATTCAGCTTTAATTCTGGATAGTTGAGCATATAAAATATCATCATGTTGAATTTGATTAATTTGTGCTTCAGATAAATTTCTTAAAGGATCACCAACCAGAACTTCAAGAATTCCTTTTCCTGAAGTTAGGTATAATAATTTCCCTGAAACAGTTATTAGACTTTGACCAACTTCTGTTGCATCAAGTTTGAATGCTATCATAGATCTATAGATACTTAATTGAATAAGAAATTGAAATATTAATTCATTAATATCACTTTTTTCATTTATTGGTTGAGCTGTAACATTAACTAATTTTAATAATTCATTTACACAACGATGTATTGAATCAATATTCTTTTCTGTTTCTCTACTTATAACAACTTCATGAAGTGCTGAGACAAGTACCATATGTTTGCTTTGATCAGTATTTTGAGGATTTTCTATAAATTGAAAAATTGATAAGAAACTCATCTTTTCTTAAATCTAAATCTTTTCTTTTCAAGTTCTTTTTTATAAACTAAATTTTAATAATTTTTTATAATTTTATTAACTCAATTTAAATTCTCCATTTATTATAAAATAGAATATATAGTAAAAATAAATAATTTTAACTAAAATTGTTTTGTGGATATCTTTTTACATCCATCATATTAAAAGACAATCCATCTCTGTGTAACACATGAGGAATACACCCATCAAATAAGTAAGGAATACCTTTTACAAGATTAACTCTCTTTTCAGAAAACATACAAATCCTGTCATGTTTACAATCAGCAAAATGAGCATAAGGAAATTGAGAACTAATAGTTCCATTATATATTAAGTAATTATACACAGCCTGATCAAATCCCCATCTTTGTTGACCTCCAATACGAACCATTTCATTTGTCCATATTGTTAATAACTTAATCATTGAATGAACATCACCACCACCAAAACCTGCATTATTAATTGGTGCTTTTTTTTCCTTTAATTCTTTAGTAAAGGTTTCACCATATGCATCTTTCATCCAAACATAATTATTATAATATTGATAAAACCCATCATATGAATAATAGTCATCATCTTCTGAACTTCTAAATTCTCTTCCAATTATTAATGAATTTTGGTTATTGATTTGTTTAAATGGATCTCTTAACATATAAATATCTTTTGAGTCACAAAAAATAACTCTATCAATTTCTCCTTCATGTTCTTTTAAATATTCTTTGTACAACATAAATCTATAATTTACCATATTCCATCCTTCTGGTACATTAACATAAATAGCATCAATGGAATATGTTTGTACCATTTTATCCCATACCTCAACCCCTTTTAATTGTTCTGCTAAAAATAATACTAAATGCGCTTTTGGAATGGTTTGACGCATTAAATAAAAAACAAATGACATCATTTCTAAGTGTTGTTCAGTCCATCCACGTTTTGGTACAAACATTCCTATAACAACATCTCTTGAAGTTGCTGCTTTAAAAGGAAGTTGAGGTTCACACTGGGTATTGTGTTGTGGTAGATTCTTTAAACATAATAATCTATTATGGCTACATAACCAATCAGTTATTTCTATATTATGATATTTTGGACTGTCGGTTATACCTGCAACAAATAAAGAAATAACCATTAATGAAGTACTAACAAAAAGCAAAGTATCACATAATTTCATTATTGAACTTTAAATTATTTAAGTATGTTTTCTAGTTTTTTCTGTTTTATGTTTTTTTTTAAACAATACATCACACACACAACACAAACCCTAAAATAAATCAAATCATTGAATTGTCAATTGTTATGTGGTCATTGGTGAGACACTGTTCAAACAAGATTAAATGGTTATTCATTATTTGAATATTTAGTATGGATGATTATTAAGGAAGGATATATTATTATGATGGTATTATTTATTGAAATAAACAATAAGTATATTTGATAATGAATGTATTTTGTTGAATATATAAGTTATTATCAAGAAAAGAAAAATAAAGCCAAAACAAGAGATGAAGATAAAGATAGTATTATGAAAAGTTCAATATACAAATAAAGAATAGAAATAATAAACAAACACAACAAAACATAAAATTAGAATAAATAATAGAATCAAATACAACAAAAGATATAAAATGAGTTGAAAAGAATAATTTGCAAATTTTCAATAATTAATTATTAAGAAGGGGGGAAAAAACAATAATAATATTATAAATAACTTAAAAAGTTATGAAAAATGAAAGATTTATTTTTTATCTTTAGAATTAATATAAGAAGCACCAAATTCATCATATTCAGCTTTCTTCATATAACGTTCTTCAAATGATGATAAACTAGCAAACATTTTTCCTCCAATCCAAGCACCATACTTTCTTTTTCTATTACAATCAACATTAATTTGAATAGTAGGAGGGGATAAAACTGTAATTTCTTTAATAAATCGTTGTTTCATTCCAGGGAACATTGAGCTTCCACCACAAAGAACAATGTTATTATACATGTCTTTTCTTAAATCACAATCACATTGCATAATAGAGTTATATGTTATTTCATGAATTCCACTTGTTTCTTTTCCAATAATATTTGGCTCAAATAATACTTCACTACATTTAAATCGTTCACTTCCAATAGAAATTATTTGACCATCTGGAAGTTCATACTTCTTATCTAATTCACTAGACAATGATGCTAATGTTGATTCTTCTTTATAATCAAATGCAACATAACCTAATCGCTCTTTTATTCTTTCAACTTCAATTTTCTCACTCTCAGTACTAAATATTATTCCTCGTTCAATTAATAATTTTCTTAAATATTCATTAATTTCTTCTCCTGCACACATGAGTCGGAGAGTAGCATGTTCCATCATATATCCATTATAAATTGGAACAACTTGACACATTCCATATCCACAATCAACAACAACTCCTGTTGTTCTTCCGCTAAAATAAAGTTCTAATAAACTCTGCATCATAACATCTAATCCTTTCATACCAAATCCTTCAAACATAATTTGTGCCATTTTTTCTTTATGAATTGGTGGTGTTAATGCTGCTTGAGTTAACATAACAACTTGGTCACTTGATTCTACTTGTAACTCTTCAAAAGCAAAATCCCAAATATCTTCTATATCATTCCAGTCATTGATAATCCCTCGTTGAATTGGTTGTTGTAAATTCAAGTCTTTTGAAAATCGAGCAAAGTCTCCTATATTTTCTAGTTTGTTAGTTTCCTTAGAATGTCCTACAACACATGGAAATACAATTTTTGGTAATTCTTCACTTGATTCTCCAGCCTTTATCAGACCACTTCCATTATCAATTATTATTGTTGGTGTGTTCATAATGAAGGGAGATGAATTATGATTTAGAAGTGATTTTTCTATCTCAAGATAAAAACAATAAATTATAGCTTACTAATAGTTTAGAATAGTAAAAGTGAAATGAAAAAGAGAAAATCAAACTGAAAAAGAAGAAAGGTTTTATAGTCATGCTTAATGTAAAACAACTTTATCAAACAATCGAGTCAATGATTTCAGTCAATATTGAACAAGTTACAATTTGTACCCAACAAGGAAAAGTATTAACATATGCTGGAAGTGATGAAGTACATGCTGAAGTTATTGCCTCTATGTTTAGTCAACAATTTAATAATGAATCTTCAGTAAGAGAAATTATACTTCATTATGAAAATGGACCAATTTATGTTACCCCATTATCACCATCAGTTTTTCTTGTAATTATAGGTTCAAGAATTGCACATTTAGGATTAATAGTTCAAAAAGCAAAATTAGTGAAAGAAATTATTGGAGATTCATTAGAGCAATTTGTTAAAGAAGGAGAAGAAAGTATCATCAATTAAATTTGTTCATTTTTTTCTTTAAAATTTCATTTAAAAGAACTTATAATTTTAATTAATTATTATTTGATGGAGAAATATAGTAAATGGCGAGATTTTAAGACAGGTATTCATCCATTCATGACACAAAATCAATTTTCTATACAAACACTCTTATTTGGTATTGTTGTTTTTCCTATTAAAGTTATAATGGTAATAGACGCATTAGTATTTTTATATATTTCAGAAATGTTACCAATGAATTCAATAATTCAATTTATCCAAAATTGTTTATTGAGAATTATATTATTTGTTTGTGGGATTTATTCTATTCAAATTACGTTTGTTCTTTTCTTTTATTCTTTTTAAAATACCTAAAAATCTTTATTAAATTTCATTAGAGACAAATCAACAAATAAACGTGTAATTGTTAGTAATCATCAGTCATTTCTTGACATTGTTATTTATCGTTATTTACTTAATGCAGTCTTTGTTTATCCAACTGAACAAAACATTGAGTCAGAAGATGTTTATGAACTAAATTTATTCCAAGCTATACGACGTAGTATTTTTAATACTCCATTAACCTTATTCAAAAAAACAAAATTAGAGTTGGTCAAATCAAATCATATTATTTATTTTGTTGAAGGAACAACAGAAAATGGAACAATTGTTTTAAAGTCTCAATTATTACCTATTCAAAATATAAACCCATTAACATTATCTGGATTGAAATATATTTCTTCTTTTAATACTTTTTATAGTCAAGCAACACCATTCATTAAGTATGTCTTTGGAATTCTTTCTCAAGTTTGTCTTTCTCTTATTCTTCAATTTCAATAAATATCTTTATTCATTATTATAGATGCATTGTAAAGTTCATTTAACTCTAGAAACTTACACTGAAATAAATGAAGAAATAATTAGTCATTTCTTTAGAAATACTTTAAAAGTTGCAACTTCATCATTTAGTTCCTATGATAAATCAGAGTTTGTGAAACTGGCATCAAAATAATTCTTATTGACTTAATGGATATTTTTATTTATTTAGTATTTACTTTTTTTATTTTTATTATTATCATCATCTTTCATCGTTTGTATGGCAATTCCTCTATTTATCTAAGTGTTATTTCATTTTTGTTTCTTTTATTTATTATTTCTTTGGTTTTTCTTTGTTTCTTATTAATTAGAAACCAATTCTACAATACTTAATTGATTGCTTATTATTTGTTTCTTATTGATTATTATTTCTGTTTATTTCTCATTTTTGTATTTGTTAGTTAATTTTGTGATATTGTGAGTATTTAAAGGAGATAAAGAAAATGAAAATTAAATGTCACAAGTCAGACACACCACATGAAACATTATAATAAATCAAATTATTGAACATGCTAGTTATTGTCTATTTCTGGTAGTGCTTTTTTTTTAAGGCACTGTTCAAACAAGATTAAATGGTTATTCATTATTTGAATATTTAGTATGGATGATTATTAAGGAAGGATATATTATTATGATGGTATTATTTATTGAAATAAACAATAAGTATATTTGATAATGAATGTATTTTGTTGAATATATAAGTTATTATCAAGAAAAGAAAAATAAAGCCAAAACAAGAGATGAAGATAAAGATAGTATTATGAAAAGTTCAATATACAAATAAAGAATAGAAATAATAAACAAACACAACAAAACATAAAATTAGAATAAATAATAGAATCAAATACAACAAAAGATATAAAATGAGATGAAGAAAAAGAAATACTCATATATCAAACAGATGAAATATTAATTCTTAATTAAATCACAAGTGATATTCAGATTTAAAGAACGAAAAGAACAAAGAGATAAATAAGAAAGAAGTGAGTTTAGTACCAAGACCGAGGTTGAGCAATAGAGCTGAGGGTAATACCGAAGTGTTTATTGTAGACCAGTGCTTTGGAGCATTTACTGGCATTAGCCAGATTTGTGCTTGTCAAAAGTGCGAGAGTTGGGAAAGATGAACTAATCTCTTATTTATTTTATTTGTCAATAATATATTCCTCATTATATTCTATTCAAATATCAATATTTAAATAATTTACTTCTTCTTTTATTTTATTTAATTAATTATTGATATTTTGTATTTTCATTTACATGAAGAATAAAAAGAGACATAGAATAAATATCATTTAACACATTAATTGTATTTTGTAATTCTTTATTTTTATATTTCTTGTTTCGTTCGTAATGAATAACTTCTTCTCATCTGAATATTTCTTTATGAGGTTTAAGAAATTTGAATTGTGAAATTATGTGTCTCTTTTTCCTTTCATTGTAAAAGTAGAATGAGTTTATTGTTAATTAATGTTGTTAAAAATATTATAACCAATATTTATGAATGTTTTACCAATTGTCTTTAGTTATTTAAATACTGTAAGTGACAAAACACTAATTTGATTTTTGTGTCACATTACCATATTTTGATATACTGGAAATTGATTACCATAAAAATAAATAAAGTGATTGATGAAATAATAAAAAAGAATTAAGTGCAGAAGACAAAAGTCTTGTGATATTGAGTTTATTGATTGTATAACCATTTTATCCATTTATATTAGACAAAATTAATTGTGTTACTTTATCAAATGAACAACATTAATTGATATTATTTTGTGAAATACTCGTTTATTCAAATAACATCATTGATCGGTATGGTATATTATAAAAATACAAAACACAAACAGATTAAATATGGTTGTTGTGTGAATCTCTATAAATGTGTTCTATTTTTTTCATTAGTCATACAATATATTTGTTGGTAGTAATTCATTTTTTATTTCTTCTGTTTTATCATTCAAAACATTCAAAATATACCAACAATCATCACCCAATTTTCTCCTTTACTTGTTAACATATTTAAACTATCTTTCTTATTTCTGTAAATAACATACAATTATATTAAAGTATTAACAACCATTGTCTCATTCTTTTAAAAACTTTGTTTATACAAGGAAATACTCATTATCATTATTTTGAACAAATAATAAAGTGTTATTATAATTCACATTTCAAGTAAATCTCATATAAAGTGTTTATGTTAATGATTCAATACCATCTATCTTTCAATTACTTCATTGGAGAGATGTTTTAATGTTATTTACTTATGACATTTAATAGACATTCTTTTATGTGAGTTTTATTATTAAATTATGTCTCGATTCAAATTTTGGTTATTAGTTTGTTTGCCATTGACAATAACTTTATTTTTAGTTGATTTTATTCGTTTTCAAGATGAAGAAGAGTGGAAAGTAGTTTATTAAATAAATTTCTTACTTTTGACTATCAATATTCAAATTTAATAAATTCCTCTTTTTAAGTGGTGCGACAGTGGTTGATTTAACAAATGATATTCAATCTAACTTCTCTACAATTTATTGTTCTTATTACAGAACAATTCTTTATAGATTCCATCATTATTATTCCATTGTTCACATTATGCAATAATAATCTAAAGACTTTGGTATTACATTGTCTTATATTGTTCTATTCAAATTAAGAATATTTTCAATGGTATATTATATTTGGTATTTGTATTAAAACATTCTTCGCATAAAATATAAAACACAATCAACAATCTTTATTTGAAATTTTTTTCATCACTATCTATGAATTTTACTGTTTTTTATGATTTGCATATTCTGTGTTATTGTATTAAATTAATTCTTATTATTTTATATTTTGTTAATTTAATGTATTATTAACATTATTTCATCTATTTTATTACTTCATATGAAACTGTTTTTATATACTTTTAAATTGTTGGATTTATGTTCAACCATCATAAATTCAATCATTCTGTTCTAATCCATATTCTATATGATATATAAATGAAAATAAATCAATTTATCTCTTATATTTGCAATTAATACAACAAGATATGTGTATTATAAAACAGTCATTTCTTCATAATATCATTTTCTTCATCTCATTTGAAGTATATTATTTTTGTCTCATTAAAAAGAACATAAAATTTATAAAAACTGTTAACAATTTATTAGTTTTACTCTTTTAAATAACGTTTAATTGTTTTTTGATAATTCTTCAATGGAATATCATCAAGAGCATCCAATGTAGGGTCACTATGTATCATTGAATGATATGGTTTTGTAAATTCTCTCTGTTTATTCACTCTTCGTTTATTCCTTCTTTCTTCATTAACTATTTTTGACTCATCTCTTTTATGAGACACCTCTTTTTCAATAAAGTTCTCTTCCTCTGTTTCATCACAGTCTGTTGTTGTATTAATAACATCAATTTCTGGTTCATAGATTGGTTTAAGAGTCTTGTTGAATGTTGAATATATTTTTAATACTTCTCCATACTTCACCCCTTTTTGCAACAACTCTAATTCCTTTTTGAGGTACGACACAATCATATTTTCGTTTATGATGATATTTTCAATTGATTTCATTCAAGTGATTTTTGAGTTCTTGTTGTTCTTCTTTAAGTCATTCACACTTCCTTAAAATAGACCATGTTGTTTCTTCGTAAGTCGTGTTAATATGATATTCCTTTTCTGTGTTTTAATATATATGGAATAGTTTCAAACTCATTCACCCTAATAAATGTATTGATGTTTTCATCTTAAACTAAATTAGATTCCTCTTTGTTGAGACTCTTCAATTTGCAACATCAATAAAAACAATCCTTCAATTATATCATCTCATTGTCACTACTACCATCCTTGTAAGTACTCCACGTTGAGTTCCACAAAAAAATTGAGGATTTTCCAAAGAAAAGAAAACACTAGCAAAATCTTTATCAATAACAAATGCCCCAGTAGATGCCAAGTGGATAAAATAAGATACATGAAGAGCTTGATCACTTAACGAATCTTCTATCCTAAGAGTTCCTTTCTTTCCAGTAAAAGGAAACTTAATTGGAGAACGTTTCATTGGATTTCTTAAAGAAAAAATAAAAGTAGTTGGATCAGAATTAGACCAAACTCCACGACTTGATGGAATAACTGAATGAAAAGAACCAAACACACAATTGTTGCAATAAAAAATAAGACATAAATCTTTTGATTGAACTATACTTTGAAATAAAATCCTACTATCAACTGCTCCAAGAGTATCATAAACAATCTCTGTTGCATGTTTTCCAACAAATGATTCTAATTGTTTTAATTCATAATCATTAATTCTTAACAATTCTGTCATAGGAGTATTAATCTCAATTTCTACTAAAGGTTCTGAAGCAATAATACTTCTATCTTGAATATCTAATGATTCTCTTATTGAATTAGAATTAGAATCTGTTGTTTCTCTAATCATTTTTGTCATATGATTAATTTTAATTTCTATAGATTTAATTCTTTTTTGAGTCTCATCTATTTCACTTCGTTTTAATTTATCTTTAATGTTTTCAATTTCACGAATAGCACGTTTTAATAATGCATCTGTTTTACATACATTGATTATATAGTCTACTCGTCCACTATCACAAATTAATCCATTTTGTATTAATTCATCTAATACATCAAGTTGTTTCTCTTTCATTACATCAACAACTAATTTAAATGCATCAAACTCAAGACAATTAAGACTTGTTGCAGTACTTTCAAGAGGTGCTTCTATAGACTGTTCTATAATCGGTGAAAGATCTATAATATCAAACCCAATATATCGGATTAATTTATCTCTGGCATCATCACTTAAATGATTATCTCTAACATATAAAGTTAATGCATATTTATTATTTAATCCTAATAATGACAATGTCTCATTTATTGTATCTTTTTTCATCTTTTCAAGTGTTGTTAATAAACAATTCATTGTTTTGATTATTGCTGTTTGAAATCTATTTTTCTTATCAACACATGTTTCTGCCTCTTGTAAACATCGAAAGAGCAATGCAGTCATTGTGGTTGAGTAACTTCAACTTTGTAGTTAGATTTTTGTTTTTTCAAAAATTTTCATTGTTGTTATTCTTTTTCTTTTGTGTTATTTTCTGTTTTTCTATTTCCCCATAATCTCAACATGACATTTCCGAGTCAATCAACAACCACTAACTCAGAAAATCACACAAAAGTAGTGTTAATTATTTCTCTTTTAAAAAATGAAAGTCTAACACATTACTTAAAACCCTACGATTAATGTAAAAATAGAATTGATAATTCAACACAGAAAGTTCTTTATTTGTTGAAGATAATCTTATTGTATAATCTAACTTCAAATGATTCTATATCAAACAATCATATTCATTTGTTATATTAAAAAACTAAGAAGTCGAATGACAAAAAAACGACAATTAGAAAAATTTAAGTAAAAGGGTTGGTGAGAATTTAAAAATCAAACAAGAAATGGGAAGTAATACTGGTGCACTTATTCTAGGGATTGTTGGAGGAATATTTTGTGTAGTTACCATTATTCCTGGACTTATTTTATTATGGAAATTATTTGTGAAACCAAAACTATTCAAAAGTTCACCTCAAAAATATAGAGGAAAAAACACATATGCTATTATTACTGGAGCTGCTGGAGGAATTGGAAAGGCATTTGCTGAGAAATTTGCTAAAGAAGGATTTAATTTAATTGTTATAGCAAGAAGAGAAGAAATATTAAAACAAATGAAACAAGAATTTGAAGAAAAATATCAAATTAATGTCAAAGTTATTGCTAATGATCTTATTTCCATTGATGAAAACAATCAATGGAACAAAATTGAAAATGAACTTAAAGGAATTGATATTGGTGTATTAGTAAATAATGTTGGAATGTGTCAATATTTACCAGGTAAATTTGGAGATGTTGATATAAAAGATATTAATAATATGGTTTCACTTAATATTAGAGTATTAACAATGTTAACTCATATAATAATCCCAATGATGCTTGAAAGAAAAGAACATGGATTAATAATTAATATGTCTTCAGCAACATCTTCTGTTCCATTTCCAATGTTTCAAGTTTATGCTGCATCAAAAGCATTTATTAAACAATTTAATGATTCATTATATGCTGAATATAAAGGAAAAATTGATTGTATTAGTTATTGTCCATGGTATATTAAAACTGAAATGACAAAAATAAGAGAAAGCTCTATTTATGTTTTAGAACCAGAAGAATTTGTTGAATATTGTTTCTTATTCTTTGGACAACAAAATCATATTGATCCATATTGGTTCCATTATTTGATGGATATTGGTGCATGGTTATATCCTACAGACACATTTGGTAATATGATTCTTTCTATGCAATCATTTGTGAGACAACGACTATTATTAAAGCTTCAACAAAAAACAAAGAATAAACCAGAATAATTCTATTCTTTCTAGTTATAAACATTGTTGAAGAGTCTAATTGAATAGCTTATAATTCGATTTAATCTATTTGACATTTGAATATCGTTATTAAATGAATAGTAAAAGTATTAAATTATTGATTACTAAAGAATCCACCACAGCAACTTCCAAGAATTTTATCAAAACATGGGAGTAAAGAAAATCCAAAGAAGAGGAAACAGAAAATTTCTCCGACAGTTCCCATAAGGACAAACCATGTTGCATCTCCTCGAAGAATAGGTGAAATAATTTCTACAATCAATAAACAAATAACAACAGTTAATAATGAAACAACTCTAAATGGATGGGTGATTTTTTTGAGCATACCCATTGGCCCATATAAGAAGAATGGTCTGTTTGTGAATAATGTTTATATCTCAATCTTTCTTTTAATTTAAAAATATCAGAAACAAACGATATTAAAAGACACAAAAACCCAATAAAATGGAATATCATAAATGCATAAACCCCTCCATTATCTCCTAATACTGAATATAACGCTGCAAATATAATTAAAATACCACTTCCTATTCCTGATGAAATAGCAAATCCAAGTAATCGTTGTTTTGTTGATAATTGTAATCCACATCGTTCAAATGGACTCTCATTAGCAAAAACTGCTCCTTCCTCAATATCTCCTCCACTAATAAATGCAAGTGCAGCTGCCATTATTCTTTAGTTTTTGATTCTTTTTTTTAAGTTCTTGATTTTTTTTCTTTCTTGTCTGAAAATTCTGAACTATATTTTTTCTTTCATTAAATCAATGAATAATCATACCTTGTTCTTTTGAACGAAAAGCATTGCAATTCCAAGAATAATTAAAGCCAATGATCCAACAATAATTATCTTTATTTTTCTTATTTCTTCTTCTTGTTTTTGTTCTTCTTCTCCAGTTTCATTTGTAGCAGTTTTAGCAATTTTTTCACATAATTGAAGTGTTTGGTTATATTCTTGTTGTTCTTTCTCTCTATTTTTCTCTTCTAATGATTCAGATACCTTTTCTTTTGGTTTTGAGTTTTTACTTTTCTTTGGTTCAGATGATATTCCCATTTGTACCTTTCTTTTCTCATATTCTTGATTAAATTTTACCCTCATTTCAACATACTTTTGAATTTCATCTTCAACTTCTTTTTGAATACCTAAAACAACATCCATCATCACAAACAATTGTTTGTCAATTGGTTTCAACACTTCAGTAATATCTTCATTCTGTGTTATTTTTCTTTGTATTTCTCGTAGTGAATTTTGGTAAATTTTGTTTGTACATTCTTGAGTTTGTTGAATGTCTTTTTGTTGTTTAATGGTTAAGTCACCTAAACATCCAAGCAAATGAACAACTTCAGTGATTGTGAGGCAAATTTCATGAATTTCATCAACAGAATGTTTCCCTTGATTAAATCCTTTTATAAGAGAAGTTGCTTTTTCTTTTTGGTGTAAAACCCTTAAAAATGGAGAGACTGTTGCAATAATGACTATTGAAGTACAATCTGCATTAAGATATAATAAAGCATCGATTATACTCGTAGGATTTTTTAGTAAACTTAATGAAACAATCGTTTCACTAATAGAATCTGTCTTTTCTTTTAGTTTTGATTTAATCATTTCATAAGAATCATATTCATTCATCAAGTCTTCTGTTTTATTGCTCATATCATTTGCCATTTGAACAAGTTTATTTTCATCTTCTTGGTTTATTATAGTAAAACCAGAATTAACACAATCCTTTATTATCTTTTGGACAATAGTGTTGATGTTTTCTGCAAGGGGAAAGAATGAATGTGATAGGTTTTGATAAGTCATTTTTTGTTCAATGGATTATTGAGATAATCTCTAACAATTAATATTATTTTTCTTATTTATCAAAGAGTTAATATGAAAATAAAATAAAAAATTCATTCAATTTACTTCAAGTAAAATACTATTCTTAAGACATTTCTTCAACGTATTTTGCAATAATTAATTCTTGATTTTTCTTGAGTAACATTAAACTTACAGGAATTCCTAAACCTACAGTTTCTTCAGATAAATGTTCAACAATAGGACCATTAATATGCATTGTTTTATTTTGTAATATAGTTACACAATTTGCAACACGAGCAACTCTTTCAAATCCAACATTTGAATAATCACTCTCATTATTTAGGCTAATAAAAATATATCCATTCATTCCACAAATAAATTTAATCCCATTTTTAAATAATGTAATATGTGATTTACATCTCTTTATTAATGATGGATGAACTTGTATTAATATCCCTTCATTTAATTTACCATATCGTTCATTTCTTGTATGTAATTGAATACAACTTTGTCCATTCATACTTTGAACTTCAGCACAAATTAATTCATTAACATCAAAAAACGTTTTAATATTCAAATTATCAATCTCTGTTCTTCTTCGTTGAATCCCATCTGGAAGATTAATTGATGAAATTTGTAATAATCCAGTATTCTTTCCATTAATGTCGACTTTCCAAAATCCAACTCCAACTGATACTATCCTTCCTACAACAACATCCCCCACATTCCCAGAATATCGAGCCCTTATTGGGTTTACACAAACAAGTTTATTAATTCGTTCTACTGTACCATGTACACAAGATATAAATTCACTTCCTTCAACTAGAATTCCATTTCCTGGAATACATCCTTCTTCATAAAAAATCTCATCTCCTGGAGTGACATGATTGTTATCATTTATGGGAACTATTTCCATTGCTAAGTTTTGTTCATTTTAGTTTTTTTCATATATTTTGATTTTTAGAATTTTAAAATTTCTTGAATAATGTTTTTATTCTTTTTGTTAAATATAATACTTCGTTGTAATTGAGTATTATTTTTGTTATGAACCATTTATTTCAATTATCATAACATATTTAGAGTTACTGAAATTTATGAACAAAAACTAAATAGATTTAAGAAATAAATATCTCACTTTATTAAAAATAAGTATTGTGATAATGAAAAGTGAATGTTTTAAGAATATTTTTAAATTATTATGTTTTATATTACTTTTTATTTGTTTTTATATGAATTATTATATTTAATTAACACTTTCAATAAAACAAAGAATTGAATTAATAATAATTAATTGATAAGAAACTCATAATTTAATGAGTTATTTCAAATTTAAAAAGAATGTTTTTTTATTAACAAGAAAATGTTCTTGACTCAATCATATTAAAAACATACAAAATTCAATTAGAATAAAAACAAACTATTTAATTTTAAACATGGTTTGTTACAACTAAAAGAATTATTAGAAAAAGATAAATAATGGTTTTGAATAAAATATTTGTGTTTATTTTGACAAAAATAAAAAATAAAAGAATAACTGAAAAAAATATAACATTTTTATCATTTTACACAAAAATGTCATTAAAAAGAGAAAAACAAGTGAGGATGTTAAGTGATTTGGATACAATTAAAACATGTGATTTTCTTGCAAATGAACTGTTTAAATATTTACAAAAAAATTGTTATTTATCATTTTTTGATGACAATATGGATGTTAAAAGACAAATTGATGAAATCACTGAACGAAATGATGGATCTGTTGTAAGTGAATATAAAGAATTATTTACTAATCTTATTGAAGCGTATGGAGAAGGAACTCCAACAGCAGCAGTTGCACAAATGTGTCTTGATTCAGTGAAAGAATTTGAAATTCAATATATTATGCCTGATGATAATAGTAAAGAAAGAAGAAGAGAAGGAAGAGGTCTTCTTGATGGAGAAACGACATTAAAAAAGAAGAAGATTGAAAATCTCATTGGGAAATTTGCAAAACGTATTATTATGGAAGATAAATACAAAACTCTTGATGACCTTAAAAGTGAAAAAACATTTTTGATTAATAGAAAAGATGAGATAGAAAAAGAGATTGCAAAATTAACAGAAGAACTTAAAGATTCAATTGAACTTATCTCACCTGAACCAATAGATAAAATTGAACGAAAAGATTTTAAAGACCCATTCTTTTTTAAAAAGAATAAAATAAAAAAGAGTAAAAAGGTTGATGACAGTTCATCTTTTCAACCACCACCTATAAATTCAGCATTATTGGATACTGTTGATGAATCAATTCCAGAAAGAAGTAATGACGAACTTCGAAACGTTGTTCAAAAAATGATGAATATGAATGGAAGTCAACTTTTAGAACTTAAAAACATTATTGACGCAAATGCTGACGAAACTGTTAAATTTGATCTTAATAATCTTTCTGATGATACATTTAAATTAATGAAAAACACTATTATGAAATCTCACTAACTTAAATAATTGTTATTTATTTCCTATTAAATTTAATAAAGAAGTATTAATTTTTTTTTGTTAAGTAAAATCTTTTGAAATTTTACAATTATAGTTGTAACAAATGAGGCATGAGTTTTCAAATAATAAAATGAGAAATATTACTTACACTTAAAGGTCAATCTCATAAAATTTTATGTTACCATAATCATTCTATTTTTTTGGTTTTTTATTACTTTTGTATAACAAAACTTCCTATTTGTTTATCTTTTTATTTTTAAAGAAATAATAAAAATATACCAACAGTTCTATAAATGGAATTTTTGCTTCAGTTTTTGAGGTAATTTTCATAACTCTTTTTCAATTCAGTCTGTTTCAAAAGATGAGTTTATGTCTTTTAGATTAAAACCATCTTTTGATTGAATTATAAAATTATAAAGAAATTGATAAAAATAAAACAAATGGTTTGAAAGAAAGTAGATAGAATACTCCTAACAATATAAAAAACACAGTCATATTTAAATTAGAACAACAATCTTTTTAATAATCAGTCTATGTCAACTGTATATCGTGAAATGAGAAATTACCAAGTATACCAACAAGCTCTTTTTCTTGGAATTTTAAACCAATCTAGTTCTATGATTATTCAAAAACCAATTAAAAAAGCTATTGTTACTCAACAACTTGTAACAGTAAATTCATTAAAATTCTCAGGAGATGATCAAATTGCAATTAGTGACTTAATTGAACGAAGATGTAAAGAAATGATGAAATTAGATCTTTCTAATGGATTAAGAGAAAAGACTGCTATTAGAAGATATGAAACAAATAAAGTTACAGAAGTTCTTCATCTTTTAAGTGATATTCTAAATGAGTTTGGATTTACATTTAGAACAAGTAAAACAACTGGAAAAAATAAATCTGCAATAGCAGAGACTGTTAATGTTATGTATTTTAAAGGACGTAAGGCTTATTCTAGACAACAAATAACTCAAATTGGAATGAAGATTAATCAATATTTATATGAAAAATGTGCTGAAGGTGATGGGAATACTATCATTGAAAGAAATGACCCAATGATACATTCTCTATTACAAGGAAATCAGTCTATCGTAGTTTTTTCTTCTTAATGTTTATACACACATTTTTATTACTAATTTATTTGGTTTATGACAGGTATCATTCTTTGTAACTCTTTTTTAACCAACTCTTTGTTGTTGTAGTTAAAAAAAAATAAATGTTTCTCACACACTTTGGTATTTTGTTGTTTTTCAAATTCCAACAAAAAATAAAAAGAATGTCTATAAATATGTTTTGGAGGTTGTTTTGTTTCATAAAAACAACTCCTAAAAACAACAAAAATTTATTACTTTTTTGTTAATTTATGCTATTTTTAATCTTTTATTCTATATCAAAAAAATTTATATTATTTTTGATATATATAACATAATATGATTCTTTTGTTGATTAATGAAAATATCAGAGCATATCTTCTTTCATTATTTTTTTTTGTAAAATTATAAAAAATAGTAAATAAAACCATTGAAATAGTTAAACATGACACGTCATTGGTATGTGGATAATATAAGAGAAACTTATTTAAAGTTGAAGAACTTAAAAAATATATTAAGAGGAAATGTTAGTTTTTGTCACTCTCTTATTGTTGTTATTAGGAGTGTCTGCACAAGAGAAAAAAAATTTTGATGTAGAAGTTTCACGATTGATGCATCTTATTATTCATTCATTATATACTAATAAGGAAATTTTCCTTAGAGAATTAATTTCAAATGCATCTGATGCTATTGATAAATTAAGATTTCTTTGTATTACCGATAAGAGTCTAAACATTGATCCAAGTTCTTTTAAAATTAGAATTGGTATTGATGCTGCTAAAGGATCTATTTATATTATCGACAATGGAATTGGAATGACAAAAGAAGAATTAGGTAAGAATCTTGGTACTATTGCAAAATCTGGTACAGCAGAATTTATAAAGAAATTAGAATCAACAGAAGATCATAAAAATTTGATTGGACAATTTGGTGTTGGATTTTATTCTTCATTCCTTGTAGCAGAAAATGTTACAGTTATTTCACGTAAAGCTGGATTAGAAGAAAGTTATGCTTGGGAAAGTAATGGTGAAGGTTTTGTTGTTAGAGAATTAAAAGAAGATGAAGTTCCAATGGAAGAACAAGGAACTAAAATTATTTTAGAATTAAAAGACAAATATTTCTTGGATATTAATGTGTTAAAAGATCTTGTTAAGAAATACAGTGAGTTTATTCAATTCCCAATTGAAATGGAAATTACTAAAAAAGAAGAAGAAGAAGTTGAAGATACTGAAGCTATGAAACAAGAAGCCCAAGAAAAAGCAAAGAAAAGAATTGAAGAAGGAGAAACAAGTAAAACAGAAGAAGAACTTATTGAAGAAGAATTAAAGAATGTTGAAGTTAAACATAAATTTATAACAAAAAATATTACTTCATGGGAAGCTATTAATGTTAATAAACCTATTTGGATGAGAAGTGATGTTACTGATGAAGAGTATAATCAATTTTATAAAGCATTAACTAAAGATACTAAAGACCCATTAGCAAAAATACATTTTAATACAGAAGGTGATTCAGTCTTTAGAGCATTATTATATATCCCAGCTGAAGGACCTAATCCATTTGCTCCTAAAGATCCAGAAAAATTAAAACAAATGCTTAGATTATATGTTAGAAGAGTTTTTGTTTCAGGAGATTTTTACACTACATTACCAGATTATTTGACTTTCATTAGAGGTGTTATTGATTCAGATGATCTTCCATTAAATGTTGGAAGAGAATTAATTCAAGAAAATAGACATATTGACAGAATTAAGAGAAAGGTAGTTAGAAAAGTTCTTCAACTTATTCAAGACCTTAGTGAAAATAATTCAACTGTCTTTGAGGCATTTATGAAAGAATATTCAGTTCAAATGAAGATTGGTGCTATTACTGATGTACCAAATAGAGGAAGAATTGCTAAATTGTTAAGGTATCATTCTTCAATTTCTGGAAATGAAACTATGTCATTCCAAGATTACATTGGAAGATTAAAAGAGAATCAAACAGAAATTTATTATGTTTGTGCTGATTCATTAGAAGAAGCTAAGAATTCTCCTGTTGCACAATCAGCAGTTAATGCAGGATATGAAGTTATTTATATGACAGACCCAGTTGATGAAGCAGCAAGTAGAAGTATTAATACTTTTGAAGGAAAGACACTTGTTGATCTTGGTAAAGACGGTTTTGGAGTAGAGAATGATGATAAAGAATATGATGAGTTAAAAGAATTTATTCAAGAAAATATAAAAGAAATAAGTAAGGTTGAAGTCTCAAATAAACTTGGAAATGTTGCTGGTGTAGTTATTTCAGGTAAAGATGGATTAACTGCTAATATGGAAAAACTTATTAAGGCACATGCAACTGCTAATAAGAAAGACTTTAATTTAGAGAATATTAAAAGAGTCTTAATCATTAATGGAGAACACGACATTATTATAAAAATTAATATGTTAATTAAAGAAGATAAGAAAGAACAAGCAATCGAATTTGTTAAAGGAATGTATAATACAGCATTGATTCAATCTGGATATACTGTCACTGACTCTAACGAATATGCTCAATGGGTTCAAAGAATGATTGAAAAGGAACTTTCTGAAATTGAAGAAGTAGAAAAGAAAGAAGAAAAGGAAGAAAAGACTGTTGGAGTTGATGATATTGTTAATCAAAAGAATGAACTCTAAATTGAATTGAATTACTTTCAAAAAAAAACAACTTGTTTTTATTATTTTTTTAAACATAACAAATTCTTTTTTAAAAGAAACTAATAAATTACAATTAATGAACCAATCAATTCATGGAATATTTCGATATAACTATTCTAAAACATATTGTTCTATTATGATTCAAAATCAAATTGTTAATATCATTATTCCTAAATTATATTGTAATGGAGCATTAGATGGTGATGAAGTTAGTATTAGTATTTTAAGTCCAAATTACTGGGAGGTGATTGACCTTATCACTGGAAATATCATTCAAAGTACAAAACCAAATGACAATTTTAAAATGTTTCTTCCTCAAATTCAAATAACAAACATTATTCAATTAATTCAATTAATTCAACAAGTTAATGGCAGGACAATAGTTGCTGTAGGAAAAGTTGATTCAATTCATAATACTCAAGATATAGAATGTACAGGATATATAGAACATAGAATGTTTTTTTGTGATGATAAACGAATACCTGTATGTAAAATAAACAATTCAGATACTAATTTTCATCGAGTTAAAGGTAGGTTCAAACGAAGAGAACAAATTTTTGAGGTGGAATCTATTATTCAATACAAACAAACAAAAGAAAAAAGTAAAGCAAATGAAATGGATGATTCAGAAACAATTATAATTATGTGTGATGATATAACTCAACAAAACACACAATTATGTACTCCAGACTCAAATATAATATATTGTGTTGAACCAGAAAATGATGGAATTCATTTTGATCTTAGAAATAGAAGAGTATTTACTATAGATAATAAAGAAACAAAAATGAGAGATGATGCTCTTCATATTTGTTTTGTTGCACAAAATGAAATAGAAATTGGTATTCATTGTATAGATTTTACTGATGAAATAACCGCTCAACAAATATCAGACATAATTAATGGCAAACGAGAAGGTAATTCTGGAAATTTATTTGATAAAAAAAAGAGTGAGTCATTATCTTTAAATAAAGGTAAAATATGTTCTGCATTTTCTGTTCTTTTTAATATTGATTTAACAAGACAATGTATTCAAAAAGTAAGAATAGGCAAAACAATTATTCGGATCAATACTAATTTAACATTTGACCAATTTGATAATGTTTGCAAAGGTACAGACTCTTCCTTTGATAGCTGTTTCTATCCTAAAGAACAAATCATTAAGGATTGTCTTAATTTGAAAATGGTCACACAAAAAATACTCCTTCCATCATTAAAAGGATATACAAAACAAGGAGACAGTGGTGGAGATGATATCATTCGTATTCTTGGTGAGTTTGTTGGAAGGGTAGTTGGTGAAATTCTTTATAGGAACTATGGAGATTTGGCAATTGTACTTAAATTCAGAAATATCCATTTTGCTTCTTTCAGGTCTCCGCTTAGAAAAGTTCATGATATGTGTGTTATTAAACAGTTAGAATCTGTTTCTTGCCATTACAATGATGAAGAAATGGCACTGTATGTTTGTTATGGAAAAGAAGGTTTAGAGAAACTCATTAAACAAAGTCATTAATTAAAAAGGATATTTTTAAAGTCAAAGATAAAAACATACAGAAAGAAATGAATAGAAAGAAGTAGATAAATATTAAAAGATAAAAAAAAGAAGAAGAAAACAACAAACACAAGATACAACAAAGAAAATTTAATGAAAAGAAAAAAAAAAGAAAGAAGAAGTAAAATAAAAGTCATTTTTTAATAAATTTTAAGAGAAATTGTTCAATAGTTTTAGAATCACATTGACGACGAAAACCATCTTTAGGACGAACAAAAGAAGAAGAAAAGTATTTGATAAGATCTTCTGGATGAAGAGAAGAATTTTGACGAAGAATTTCTTTAATAAAAGATAGTAAATAAATAAAAAGGTTATAATGAGAATTTGGAATAGAAGCATTATTTCTAATAAAGAATTTATCTATTTCAACATCAGGTTTATCAGCGGATAAAATAACATGTTCATATAAAGAAGAAGGAATAATAGAGTCATTAAGATTTACTAAAAAGATTAATAAGAATTCTAAAACACGATGATAATTTAAAGAAGGATTAAAAGAAGAATGAGTATCAAGAGAATGTAATATTTCATAATAAATAGGAACATAATCAATTGAAGGATGTGATAAAGAAATAAAAGTAGGGTCATGCATAAAAGGAAGTACATAATCACAAAGTCTCCAAATTTCTTTAGGAATAACTAAAGGAGTATAAGCTTGAGGTTGAGATAAAATATAACCATTAGGATGTAAATTTAAGTCATCAATAGATTTACCCAATGAAGTTTGT
>NW_001914962.1:0-50805 GCF_000208925.1 Entamoeba histolytica HM-1:IMSS | reverse complement strand
TTCTCTATTTAAAAAACAGTAATTTTTTTGTTTAATTTATCATTTAGCTTTTTCTTGCAAATTGAGAAAATCACTTCTTTTATTTCTTAATATTATGCTTTTTCAAACTTTTTCTGCTTATTCCTTCTTTTTTTATTCTTTTGTTTATTTTCTACCTTATTTTAAACATTTTCTTTTTCCTTTTTTCTTTATTTTATGAATGAGAGAAGAAATCATTTCATTACCACTATATTATTATGTTTAATTTTCTTTTAGTCTTACCCACACTTTAGTAGTTCCTTATATTACACCATGTAATATTCTATCATAATATCTTGCTACACCCTTTGCAACTTTACCTAATACATTTCTAATTCAAATACACTGTCATAACCAGATAATAACTGGAAGTGTCAATGCTTGAATTTGTACTAGGGTTTGTGTGGTGTTTTAGACATGCCACCTTCGATCTTTTCAATAATTTAATATAAAATATGAGGCAATAAAAAAGCAAATAATGGAAAAAGAAGAGAAGGAATGATATAAAAGAATAAAAAGAAAGTAAAAAGTAGAAGAAGATGAAGAAAGAATAAAAGTAGAAAGGAGAGAATATAAAAAGAAAGAAGATAAAGTGTAATAAAACATAAGAGATGATAAAAGAAGAAAAGAAAGAAAAAAATAAAGGATACAAATTTTATTTCAACAAATAAAAAAACAAAAAAAAATGTCAATTATTAGATATATCCTCAATTGGATTTTCTTCATACTGAGAAGTGATTATTTCGGTTTCTTCAATATGCTCTATTGATGTAATAGAGTTAATTTCTAACATACTCGCATTAGATTGTTCTTCTTCTATTGTGCTGCCAGAATTTCCTGTGTAAAACATTAAGTCTTTCATATTTTTTATAATTATTGTTCGTAGGATTTTGGCAAAGTCTAATTTTAATTTCAGTGATTTTAATCTTCTTATAGACTCTTCATGTATTAATCCATTTATTGATAATATAACAGATATTATTTCTACATATATTAATTCTCTATTGTTTCTTAATTTCTCTTGTAATTCTTTGTATTTATTTATTTATTTCATGAATATAATTTAATTCTAAATTATTATTTTGGCATATAGCAACATCTATAATATATCATTTCTTTTCTGTAATATTTTGATAATATATATCTGGTCTTCTAGCATTGAATTAATTGTCATTAACCAATAAATCTTTATTGTAAGTTATAACCATTTCATCATTATTAATACATTTTGGAGGATTATTAAAGTCAATTGCATCAAATTCATTAAAATTTGTAATTAATATGTGTTTATATATTTGTTTACAAACATAATCATGTTTTGATATTTGATTCTTTTTCATTACATCACAACAATATATGATTAATAGATGCAATTGTGTTATGACAATGTTTACAATATTTTAAATCATCATTTTGGAGTATTTTTGATTTAATACTTCCTGTCATAGTTACTCATTCTTGCATCTTTACTACTTGGAGGAATGCATTTCTTTTTATGTTCAATGACTTCCAAGTGGCTACTGTTAATTTCTTATCATTGAAAGTGCCATTTGCACATCTTATATATTCACCACATTTCTTTTCTTTCCATTCATTTAAATATCTTTCATTTAATTCATTAGTTACTCATTCAAATACTTCCTTTACATCGTGTTTTCTTTCATTTATTTCTATTACGTTCATTAATTCATTAAAATTAATCTTCTTACCAAATGCTTTCTTCATTCTTTTAATTATTCAATTTGGATTTTCTTTTATTGCTTCTATCATTTCTCCTATTTCTGTGTTTGATCTCCACTTATATTTTAAATATATTCTTAATAATTCTTTACCACATTCATCTCTTGCTGACATTAATCCTAATCCCATTTCATTTATTTTAACATATAATCTACTTTTGGGATATTTCTACTATATAATTGGAGGTGAATTAATGCTTTTCTTATTTGTTTATCTATCTTCTCCAATTCTCATAGTTTCCATGGGACAATACTAAATCCATATCTTAATTTTGAGATTATATCATTATTAATCTTTCTTATTGTATTGAGGCTGCTGTATTTCATAGTATTTAATGATGATAAAATAGAAGACACATCATTTAATATTCTTGTACAATATTTGTTGATATTTACTTTATCTCCTATTTCAATACCAAGATATTAATAAGGATTATCATTAGTTACTCTTGGTAGTTCAGCTAATTCACCATTTATTTGACTATTAATATTAGTCATTATCACACTCTTTTCTACATTAATTTTTAATCCTATTGCATTAAATATTTCTTTAGTTAATTTGTTGGCTTTTTCTATTTCATCGAGGCTATTAGTTATTATCTTTAAATCATTCATATACAATATGTGGTTTAACTGGACTTGTTTTTCTTCTCCATTCATTTTAATATTCAATTTGTTAATTTGTTTATCTAATTGTTTAGATAATACATCAATGGATAATACAAATAAAAGTGGAGATAGGCTGTCACCTTGTATTATTACTCTTTCTACATTAATTATACTATCACTTTCTTGATTGTAATATAAATTAAGATGTGTATTATTTAATATATATAATATACTATTAATTACTACTAGTTGGATATTAAAATATATTAAACATTGTTTAATCCATTGATGATTAATACTATCATATGCTTTGGAGACGTCATAATATGTTTCTAAACACTTCCATTTAGCCTTTATTAATAATTGTTGGATTGTAGTGTTGTATAATAATCATTCTTTTGATGCATATGTATATTTCTTACATCCAATTTGATTTAATGAAAGTTGTTTTTCAATTGGATTTAGCATCAATTGATTTTCTATTTTCATTTTTAATATTGATGTATTTATTTTTAACAGACAATTTAAGCAAGTTATTGGGTTGTAATTCTGTGGGTCTAATTTATCTCCTTTTTTATATATTAATATTGTTCTTCCTTGAATAAAGTGAGGAGGTATTTCATTATGATTATTTAACCATTCATTAAATAATTTTAATAAATATTTCATTGGTTGTTCTAAATATTTAATCAAAAATCCTTGTATTTTATCAACTCCCGGTGCCTTCCAGTTAGCAATAAATTTAATAGCACACTCTAGTTCATTGGGAGTGATTATAGATATTCTATCATTAATTCTATTTTCAATTAATATTCAGGAAATCTATATTAGTGTTAGTTTCATAGATTCCTTTCCAGAAATTAATAGTGGAGATATTATCTGGATATTCATCTTCTTTAGATTTATTTATGTGTTGCCTTTTTCCGTATTTCATCATTTTATAATTCAATCTTATTCTTTTCCAATTATTCTTTCTTGCTTCTATTTCTATTATTTTCATCTTTCAGAGGTATTTATAATAGTTTATTTGTTCAATTGTTTTTATTTTAATATGGTATATATCATATTTCTTAATATGTAATATTCTTTTCAATTTCATATATTGTTTATTATGAAGTAAATCTCTTAATCTACATATTTTTGATTGTAATATTCTTTCTATACTTCTCTTTCCACTTCTTTCTTGTTTATTTTTATTAATTATGTTAATAGTGGAAGCTACAGATTTAATATAATGATAATACTCATCTAATGTATTGATTAATATTTCATTTTTATTAATAATATTAATTATTTGATGTATTTTCTTCTTATTGTAATAATAGTTAATAAATTGTACATCTTCTTGTTCTTTCATTTCTTCTTCTTTAAATATTTTCATTACCTCCTCTTCTTCTATTTCTTCTTTTTTGTTCACTTTTGATATTATTTCTTTTAATTCATTATCTTTCCATTGATGTTTTATTATTTCTTCCTCCATTATTCTATTGATTTCTCTTTTAATTTCATTCTTTATTTTAAATGTCTTCTTTATTATTTCTTTATATTCATTAATATCATTAACTTTAATTCCAAATTCTTGTATTATTCTTTCTATTATTTCTTCTTTAAGTTGACATCTTAATTTTCTTTCAAATAATTTCAAAACAAAACATTTATAAAGTGTTAAAATTTCTTCTTTTCTATCTGTTTGCTTCCCCCGTTTTTTTGCTTGTCTAATTCTAATGTGGTGATCTTCTTATGCTGAATATCAATTTCTTCAATGGATTTCTGCGTTAACTTTCTTTTTTTTGGAAGATCATCTTCACTTGATGATATTTCATCAGCTACTACCACATTGGGGGAGAGGTCATTTACTATTTGTGTTTCAGATGAGTCTGTTATATTGTAAGTTACCTCATCTTTCTTCTTTTCTTCCTGTGTATTTTCATTTTCTAATTTATCTTTCAGAAAGAGCAATTGTTGTGTTAAATTGTTTACTTCAGACCTTTTTCTTTCAGATTCAGCATGGAATTTGAATATTTTTTTATCACACTTGTGGTTTTTTGTGCTTATCTCATTCTCATGCTTCTTCTTTAATGTCATAATATCCTTTGTTAGTTTATTAATGGTTTGGTCTTTTATTTGTATTTCATTTTTCATTTCTTCTTTCTCTTTCATATCCTCCTCCACTTTCTTTTCTATTTCTTCTACTCTTTTTTCCTTTTTACTGTTTTCTTCTTCCTTTTCTACCAGCCTCTTCTTCTCTCCTTTAGTGATCTTCTTCTCCTCAGCAAGCCTAGCTTCTACTCTCGTAGAATCTTTATCATCGTCTTCTTCATTTTCAATACTCATTACATAGTTATTGTATATTCTATTGTCTTTAATCTCATTTGGGTTGTATTGATTATTGTCTTCTTCCATCGTCATACTAATAGTTTCTTCTTCCATTCTGATTGTTTTGGTTTTTTCTCGTGCAAGAAAATACCATCTTCTCCATATTGTTGATGATGTATATTCTTTAATCTTGGTATTTTTAATTTCTTCTACTTCTTGTGGTGTAAGTATTTTAATTTCTTCTTCAAAGAGTCTTTTCCAATATTCTTTGTTTTGTGTTTCAATGATTTCTTTTCTTTGATTTCTATTTTGTTTCTTATTTTGATATTGTTTATACCTTCTTTGAGTGTTATTATGGTATTTATTTCTATTATATTGATACTGTTTATTTCTATTGAAGTTATTATTAAAGTGTTTATGACGATGATTATGATTGAAGTGATGAGTGAAACGATTTGTATCATCTATGTTGTGATATTTATGGTAATAATTGTTATTGTAATGGTTAGTGTGATTATTCATGCATCTCTGTCCATACAGATAATACCTATTTTCACTCATTCCTCTATCATTTATATTTCTTGGTTGATGTGAATTTCTTCTTTTTTGGTTATTTATTTTTCTGTATTTTTTGTGGTGTCTCCTGTATTGCATCTTTTTTAAAATTAAACCAAAAAAAAAAAAAAAAAAAAAAATAAATTTAAAAAAAAATTTTATTATTCTATTAAACTAAACTAATCTACGTTTCTTTTCTTTGTTTTTTAATATAAAATATAAAATATTTATTATAATTTGTGTTAAATTTTTTTTAAAGTATATTTATCTAAATACCTCAACTAATAAAAACAAACCAAACAATATGAAAATATAATTTTGTGTTCTATTAAACTTGTTTAGAATATCCTAGATAACTACAAATCCTTGTAGTGGTATTAAATTGAATAAAATACTTATGCTATTATATACATACTTTTAAATTACAATATGTCTAGCATTAATTACGTTATTTATTTTGTTGTTTAATTTTGAAAATAATTATTGTTATTATTTACCTCCTGAAAGAAGATATTAAATACGTGTTTTTTGTTATTCTACTATTATACTCATAAACGTCTTTTCTACTCATTTTAAACTTTTCCAAAAAAAACTTTTCGCTTGACAATAGTAACTTTCATGTAACAAAAACAAATAAATAAAAAATTATATGAAGATCTTTAATTTTCCTTAGTCTTGAAGAAATAAGAAAACTTAAAAAATATTTTCAACAAATATTGATACAAAAACATTTTTTATTACAAAAATTTTGGAAAAAAAAAACAAAAAAGAGGGTTTTTATCTTAACAAACTTAACTACCCTCTAATAAATATCAAATCATGAAAAAATTAGATAGTTATTCGTTATTGATTTGTAGTAAATATTTTCGATATAAAAGTGATTTTATTAACGTTATTTGTGTATGTAAAAAATTTCAAGAAACATTAGAAAAGTTTAGATACAATCCTATCTCAATATCAAATCTTCGTCTTTTTCCTAAAATTCAAACACAATGCCTGTACCATAAAAACGAAATTCGTCTTCCAATAGAAACATATTCATTTTATTATTTCTTAACCTATAAAGAAGCACTTAATCAAATGAAGAATTTTAATAAATGTCATCAAATTGTTTATACCCGTTCAGATCGTGAAGAATTTGGAATTGACATTCCACAAAATTTTGCTATTAAAGCTTTAGGTGATAAATGTTTTGAATCCACTCCAATTCAAAAAATTATCATTCCAAATACTATTAGAAAAATTGGACAAGAAGCGTTTAGTCAATGTACTCAATTAACTCAAATACAACTTCCATGTACATTAAAAGAATTACCAGTTTGTACATTTTTTAATTGTATTGAATTAGAGAAAATTGAAATTCCATCTTCTGTTTCAATTATTGATGGGGCATGTTTCTTTTGTTGTAGTCACTTAACTGAAGTAAAATTCCCACAAAATATTGTATCTATTGGATATGAAAGTTTTGCATTTTGTGCACGATTAAAAGAAGTTGTTATTCAAGGAACATTATATTCATTGTTTAATAAAAGTTTTTTTGGATGTACAGCACTCAGTTCAGTACATCTTCCAGATACTGTAAAATTTATATCTGACTCATGTTTTGAAAATTGTAGTAGTTTACAAAGTATTAATATTCCATCAACAGTAGTTATGATTAATCAAAAAGTATTTAAAAATTGTACATCTTTAAAAGAAATAGAAACTCCACCATCAGTAGATTATATTGGAGAAAGATGTTTTGAAAATTGTTATTCATTAACACGTTTAAAAATATCAGATACGACAGTAAATATATCATGTAATTGTTTTTTGAATTGTACTAGTCTTCAAACATTAGAAGTTCCATTAAAAAATAATGAATATCCATTTGATGTGTCTTATTATGACAAACAAATATTAGAAAAGTTTGGTATTAATTGTGTTCATATTAATTTTTTTAGTAGTGGTTCAGTATTAACATATAACCCATTAACTCATGAACCTAAAATACCTGATGATGCTTTAATTATTGGTAAAGAATGTTTTAAAAATATTAGAGAAATTCGTTCAATATGTATTCCAACAAATATAGTTATTATTGATTCAAATGCCTTTGTTGGATCTTTTATTACATCTATTTATATTCCTACATCAGTTACATATATTATTTCTGGAGCATTTAGTGATTGTGTTAGATTAAAAGAAATTCAATTACCATCATCAATTTCAAGTATTGGTTGTAAATTATTTATGAATTGTTCTGCTTTAACTTCTATTACAATCCCTTCAACAATTACTTCAATTAATGCAAGTGCTTTTGAATTTTGTATAAATTTAAGTACTATTTCTCTTCCACCTCATTTAGTTAAACTTAAAAAGAATGCATTTTCTGGTTGTGTTCAATTAAAAGAAATACTTTTACCTTCTTCTTTAAAGCGTATTGAAGAAAAATGTTTTTCTGATTGTCATAGTTTAACATTTGTTTCAATTCCAACAACAGTTACATATATTGGAAAAGACATTTGTTTAAATTGTAGAGGTCTTAAAAATCTTATTATTCCATTAGAAAAAGATTTGTCATATAAATATAAAGTTAGTTATCAACAGTATCAATTATTTTCTTCATTAAATATTCATTGTACAAATATCCAATTTACTGATCAGGATTATTTACAGAGAAGAAATAATAATGTAGATACTATTATTCCAACTGATGTTGATCTTCATATATCTAAATTATGTTTTTCTAAGTTAGTTGAAAATAGCTTTATTCTTCCACCAAATGTTATCTCTCTTGGAAAGTCTTGTTTTCAATCATCTTTTAATATAACTTCAATTACACTTTCTACAAATATTACTAAAATAAAGTCTTATGCATTTAATGGTTGTTCATCTCTTAAAAATTTAATAATTCCATCTTCTGTTCAATATATGGGAAAGTATTGTTTTAAAAATTGTGATAATTTAACGTCACTCTCTCTTCCAACAAATTTACTTCCATATACTTCATTAGTAAGTTATTCTGAATATCTTTTATTAAAAAGAAATAATATTGAATGTCTTAATATTGCACAAGTAAATGATGATGATATTTATGACTCAAAATACTTACCTTCAGAAATCCAAACATTAAATAATACTTATTTTGATTTTTCTTCAAAGGAACTTATTGTTCCTTCTCATATTACTAAAATAAAAGTTGGTGTTTTTTGTGATTGTTTTCAAATGTCTAAAATTCAAATTCCTTCAAGTGTTGTTTCAATTAAAAGAAATGTTTTTTCTAATTGTCCTTCATTAAAAAGTATTGAATTACCTCCTTATCTTAAAAAATTATCATCTTCATTGTTTTATTATTGTATTTCTTTAAAATCTATTGAAATTCCATCTAAAATAACAAAATTATCTAACAATGTTTTTGCTGAATGTCATTCATTAAGTCAAATTCATTTTCCAAATCAATTAAAAAGAATTAAAGGGTGTTGTTTCTTTAATTGTAAAAATCTTTCTTCAATAACTATTCCATCTTCAGTTACAAAATTAGGAAAAAGATGTTTTGATTTTTGTCTTGGGCTTCAAAAATGTAAATTTGAAGAACCGTGTCAAATTAAAAAGATTCCAGAAAATTGTTTTAGAATGTGTGATAAATTAGTATCATTTAATATTCCATCTTCTATTGAAATTTTAGATAGTTCATGTTTTTATAAATGTTTTGGATTAACATCTATTCATATTCCTTCTAATGTTAAATCAATTGGACAATGTTGTTTTAAAAGATGTTATTTTTTAAAAGAAGTAATTTGTGATCAAATTCAAGAAATTGATAAAGATTGTTTTAGTTATTGTTCTAGATTAGAATCAGTAATTCTTCCTTCTTCATTAAAAAAGATTGGACAAACTGCATTTAGTTATTGTTCTGCTTTAAAAGAAATTTGTATTCCTGATTCAGTTGAATTTATTGGAGGATTATGTTTTAGTGGATGTAAACAATTAACAAGAATAGCATTATCGTCACGACTAACGTCACTTTCTTATGATTGTTTTACAAATTGTCATTCTTTACGTTCAATCATTATTAATAATACTCCTATTTCAAATTATCCATTTAATGTATCATTACTTCAATATATATATTTCTCAAAAAATAAGATTCCTTGTTACAATATTACTCTCTCTCAAGATGAAATATATTTACTTTCTACAAATATCCCTCATTTAGTAAATTGTTTTAATGATAATTGTTTTAGAAATTCTGTTAATTTAATGAATATTTCAATACCTTCTTCAGTTACTTCTCTTGGAGAATATTGCTTTAAAAATTGTATTAATCTAACAAGTATTACTATCCCTTCTTCTATTTCTTCTATTCCTTCTCATTGTTTTGATAGTTGCTACAATTTAAAATCAATAATACTTCCTTCTACAATAACTTCATTTGGAAATCATAGCTTCTATGGATGTTCTCAATTAGAGTCTCTAAATTTAATCCCTAAAGAATGTTTTGAATAACTTGTTGATTCGTCTTTAAATGTTTAACATTTTAAATTAAATAAAAAAAAAATAGTTAATTATTATCCGAATGATTAAGTTTTTATCTATTTGAGAAGTGAATGATGTAAATTTTTCAATCTGTTTTATTTGTATTGAATCAATTTTTTTTCAAATATTATCAAGTTATTATTCTTCATTTAAGTTGCTACCTGGTTTTTATTTTGAATTTAATGAATATTAAAACATTTATTTTTCTTATTTTATGATAATAAATTAATAACACAATAATTATTTTTTATCTTATTTGAATATTAATAATCATTAATAGAACCATATTTTTCTTGGTAATACAAAAACGTTCAATTCAAAATTATCATTATCAATATTATACTTTTCATGTTAATAGATAATACCACTATCATAAATAATAATAAATAACAACCAAATAGTCTTGAATAGGTATTATCTCACAAAAAAATATCATCAAAACTAAATGGTACTTGATGGAACAATGTTATTTTTTTATTTTAATTTTGTGAGTAGAGTTTCTGACGTGTCATTTTAGAATCTTATTCAAGGTTTTAATTTAAATAAAAAAAGGAATAAAGATAAAGTATTTTTTCTGTATAACAGAAGATCAATAAATCTTCTTAATTTAAAAATATACTTTTTATATTAAATGTATTTAATTTAATTTATTTTTTCTTAATAAGGAAAAGAAGAAATAAATTTTTTGGTTTAAAAATAAAATGAAAAGATTAAAAATAGGTTTTTTATTGTTTTTAAAGAGGGATTTTAATTAGTTTTTTAATAAAAAGAAAATAATAATAATAATTTAACTCTAAATGAGGAAATTTAAATTGAATACGTAATCAACCCTTTTTAAGTGTTTTAAACTGATTATTTTCATATCAAGGTTGTATGGGTGGAAAACCATCAAAACAAGAAGAACAAAAGAAAGAATATACTGGAGACCCTAATGGAACTTTATATTATTCCATTTCTGGTAATGAATTATCAGAGATGATTACTAATAAAAAAGATGAAACATTCCTCCAATTAGGAGGTGCTAATGGAATTGCTAAATTACTTGAAACTGATGTAGATAAAGGAATTTGTGATGAATCATACAGTAAAAGACAAGAACAATTTGGAAAGAATAGAACACCAGATCCTGTTCTTATTCCATTTTGGAAAATTTGGTTTGATGCTCTCAAAGATAAAACACTTATTATTCTTATTATTGCAGCTATTGTTTCATTAATATTAGCATTTGTTGTTCCAAATTCTACGGACAAATGTTTAGCTAATGTAACAGAAGAAGAAAAAGAATTTAATACTGATTGGATTGAAGGACTTGCTATCTTAGCTGCTGTATTAGTTGCTTCACTTGGAGCATCTATTTCTGATTATTCTAAACAAAAGAAGTTTTTGGCTCTTTCTAAAGATGAAAAAGATGTAAAAATTAAAGTTATCAGAAATGGTGAACAACAACAAATTTCTATTTTTGATTTATGTGTTGGAGATATAGTTAATTTGGATGTTGGAGATCTTCTTCCAGCTGATGGAGTTTTTGTTCACGGTAATGACTTAAGACTTGATGAATCTGATATGACAGGAGAATCAGTTGCTGTTAAAAAATCTGAAAAAAGTTTCTATATGATGTCAGGAACAAAAGTTACAGATGGAAATGGAAAAATGCTTGTTGTTGCAGTTGGACCAAATTCTATGTGGGGAAAAACAATGGAAGCAGTTAATCAAAATAAAACAAAACCAACACCATTACAAGAAAATCTTGATAATATTGCTTTGAAAATAGGATATTTTGGAATGGCTGGTGGAGCATTAGTATTTATTGCTTTAACAATTTATTATATTGTTTCACAATTTACACATAGTGATGTATTAAAAGCAGATGAAAATAATGGAATTATTGCAGGATGTCTTGAATGTAATGTTACTAGAGAAGACCCAATGTGGAATGAATATTGTGAAAAATATTCATTTGACTGGAGTTCATTAACTGTTTTGATTGATTACTTTATTTTGGCTGTAACCATTATTGTTGCAGCAGTTCCAGAAGGACTTCCACTTGCAGTTACTATTTCATTGGCATATTCAATGAAACAAATGTTTAAAGATAATAATTTAGTAAGACATTTAAAGGCATGTGAAACAATGTCAAATTGTACTAATATTTGTTCAGATAAAACAGGTACATTAACAGAAAATCGAATGACAGTTGTAAATGGATGGTTTGGAGGAATTAAAATGGAAACAAGAGATCAAAAAGTTTCAATTGCTAAAGAATATGAAGAACTTATTAATATGAATATTTCAATAAATAGTTCACCATCTACATCATTGGTTGAAGAAAATGGACAAATTAATGTTATTGGAAATAAAACAGAAGGAGCATTATTAATGTATGTAAAAGAAAGAGGAGTGGATTATTTAGAAATTAGAAAAAGAAATGAAAATAATATTTATCAAATGTTTGCATTTTCAAGTGCTAAAAAGCGAATGAACACACTTGTTTGGATAGACAAACCAAACACTATTAGAATGTTTACAAAAGGAGCACCTGAAATGATTTTAGAAAAATGTCAATATTATATGAATGGACAAGGAGAAATTAAAGAATTAACAGAGGAAGTTAGACAAGAACTTGAAGAATGTCAAGCAGAATGGGCATCTAAAGGATATAGAACATTATCATTATCATATAAAGATATGACACCAGCTAATCCAAATAATTTAGAGGAAAAGTATGAAGTTGCTAATGAAGAAGGATCTATATTATTAAGTTTATTTGGAATTGAAGATCCAGTCCGAAGAGAAGTTCCAGGAGCTGTTGCTACATGTCAAAGAGCAGGAATTATTGTTAGAATGGTAACAGGAGATAATATAGCAACAGCAAGATCAATTGCACAACAATGTAATATTATTTCAAGAGAAAATGATATTGCAATAGAAGGACCTAAATTTGCAGAATTAACTGATGAAGAAATTATTGAGAAATTAGAAAATCTTAGAGTTATTGCAAGATGTTCACCACAAGATAAAGAAAGACTTGTTAAATTACTTATTAGTCAAGGAGAAGTTGTTGCAGTTACAGGAGATGGAACGAATGATGTCCCAGCACTTAAAGCAGCTGATGTAGGACTTGCTATGGGAATTAGAGGAACTGATGTAGCTAAACAAGCATCAGACATTGTTATTTTAGATGATAATTTCCAATCAATTGTTAATTCAGTAAAATGGGGAAGATGTGTTTATGATAATATTAGAAAATTCCTTCAATTCCAATTAACTGTTAATGTTTCTGCTGTGGTACTTTGTATTATTGGTTCAGTATTTGTTGGAGAATCACCATTAAATGCACTTCAAATGTTATGGGTTAATATGATTATGGATACATTGGCAGCTTTAGCACTTGGAACTGAAAAACCAACCGATTCATTATTAGATAGAAAACCATTTGGTAGATTTGATTCACTTATTTCATTTAAAATGTTAAGATCAATTCTTTTCCAAGCAGCATATCAATTAATTATTACATTAACTATTGTTTTTGCAGGAAAATATATTCCATTCCTTGATGCACCATGTGGATTTGTTAAAACTGTTGGACATTCTGGAGGAGAAGATTTTAGTAAATATTGTGCAGGGGATAATATTGGGTTTAAGAGTATTAATGATGTTAAAACTGATACTGTTGAACTTCAAACATTAGTATTTAATATGTTTGTCTTTGCTCAAATCTTTAATCTTTTCAATTCAAGAAAAGTAAATGGTGAACATAATATTTTTGAAAGGTTGTTTACAAATTGGTACTTCCTTGTAATCTGTGGTGGTATTTGTATTTGTCAAATTATTATTGTTCAATTCCTTGGTATTTTATTTGATGGTGTTCCATTTAATCCATCACAAGGTCAATATGGTCTTTCATGGCAAGGTTGGGTATTATCAATTGCTTCTACTATACTAACCATCGTTGTTGGACAAATTTCATTCTTTATTCCTGTACCTGCATCTAAACCAAAGAAATTTAAGAAAGAGTCAGCCTCACTTTTCAGTAAAATTAAAAATAAGTTTGGTAAAAAGGAATATGAGTCTATTGGTAGTGATGATGAATAAAATACTTTGACTATTTTGAAAAACAAAATAAATAAAAATTATTTTTGGTTATTTTTTAATGTTTTAATGAATTAACAAAATATTAATTGGTATTTGATTTATTTTCTATCATTCTTTTCTTTACATTCATTTAATGTTTTTTAAATTTCATCAACTTATTTATTCTTCATTTAAGTTACTATCATTTCTTTATTTGAATTTTAATATGTATTAAAATTCTCTTATTCTTTATTGTCTTATTTTATGCTGAATATTTTCCTACCATCATATTATTAATTCATAATATCATTTATCATAAACTATAACATATACTACATCTTTTTTCTTTCATAATACCTCATATTATCATATATACTTGAATTATAACAAATACATAATATACTATCATCTTTACAAATAATTATAATAATTAATATTCTATCATTATAAATAATAATCGCTACTATCCTTGAAATATTCAATAAAACATTTTCTTACCAAGTCAAATATCATAATTAAATAATAATTGGTGGTTCAATGACTTATTTTATTTTAATGTTTGTATGAAGTATCTGACATTATTACTTTCAAGTTTCGAGTTAAATTATAATTATACAATAAATATAAGAGAAAATAAGACATAATAGAGAATTAATATACGTAGAAATAATATCCATAATATTATTAATAAATAAATTAATACTCAATGAGTTTCTAAGAAGATTAAAATCACTAAAATTCCAATGAGACTTTCCCATTAATACATTAAAAACAATAATAATCAAAACTATGAAAGATTTAATGTTTTATATTTTCAATTTTGATAATATATTAGAAGAAAAATTATCTAATTTTCATGTGATAAAAAATATATTTAAATATTTATTAGAAGTAAAAGATAAGGTAGAAAGTGAAAGAATCACTTCTTAATATGAAGAAAAATTTCATCCATTTTTATTAGAAGTAAAAAAAAATGTTAAGATCTGAATATATATATTAATTAAACAACTAATTAAGATATGTAGTAACAATCTATAAACAATACAAGTAAAACAGGAATAGTTTTGTTAGTTTAAGAATGAGACATATATAATATCTTTTTTTTATGAGAAATAGAGAATAAAACCAAACTAATATTAACTTTGTTTAATTCAATACACTAATGTGTTAGGATACAAAGAAACAAATCAAAATTCTTAACAAAAGATAATTCAAATTGAATTAAAGAATTTAAAAACAATGAGACAACAAAAAAGTGTTTTTAATATCATTTTTATTGGATTTAATTTAAAGAACTTAAAAAAAAAAAAAATAAATAAATTAATGCCACCAAAGAAAAGTAAAATACATATAAACGAAAATGAATTAAAAGAAAATAATGATAATAATAAAGAAAATATAATAAAACAACAAATAAATGAAGGTAAATATCAAATAATTGATAAATCGTTTGAAGTACTTGAACCATTTTTTCAAAAAATAGAACAAAGGAAAGGATTTGGAATGAAAGAAGCAATTATATATCATTCAGAAATCTTTGATTTATATATTAAATTAGACACAGGAATTAATGAAGAATTAAATAACTATATTAAACAAAAAATTGAAGAACGAATAACAAAATTATTTAATTATTTTAGTGAGTTTGTAATGCAAAAGTCATTAGATAAATTTGTTTCATCATTAAGAGATACACTTGATTTAATAAAAATTGTATCACCAGAGATTATAAGAGTATTTAGTTCATATGATGAAAGTGTTGGAATTAATGAACAAGTTACAACATTAATTAAAAGAAAACGAATAGAATTTATTAAAAGTATTAAAGATAAAATGGATATAATAGACAAATTAGTAGAAGTATGGAGATTATCAAGAAAAGGAGAAAGTGTTGATGTTTCAGTTGTATGTGATGTTTTAGAGTTTTATAAAGAATATCTTCCATCATTACAAGAATATAAAAAAATGTCAAAAGAGTTTTATGATACTCTTATAATTAAATCTATTGATAAATATAAAGAAATTAGTGATGTATATTATCAAAATGGATTAAAAAAATATCTTGAATTATTTGGATGTTTTTATTGTGAAGAAAAAGATAGAATAAAAAGAGGAAGAATTGATAATAATGTTGAAGAAATATTATTAACAAATTTATTAAAAATTATTAAAAAACAAGAAAATAAAGTTAATAGTAGTATTGAAGAAATTGTCAGAGATAAAAACTTTGCATTACTTAAAAGAATTGATGAACTTTTTATTGAAAATAATCAAGAAACAGTATTAAATAATACAGTTAAAAGTATTAAAAGTCTTTTATTAAATATGATTATTGGTAAAATAAGTTTAGATAATATTAAAGAATCTGTTGAATTAATTATTGAAATATTTAATCTTTGGAAACAATTCTTTCATTGCTTTAATTGTAAAGGAAAAGCTAAAATGGAAAATTTATTTAAAGAAGTACTTATAGAACAATCAAATTATATAAACGATAAAGATAATATCATTATTCCTACTTTACTCTCTCGTTATATTAATTTAATTATTAGAAAAAATAGTATGGTATGTGTAGATAGTGATTCAGTTAATAATACAATAGAAATTGTTTTTAAAATTGGTGAATTTATTGTTAACAAAGATATTTTCTGTCATTTCATTTGTAAAAACTTTATTGAACGATTAATTTTAATGAATAGTAATGAAGAAAATGAAGAAATATTAATGAAACATATGAGAAATTTTGACCGTCTTGGAGTAATGAAAATGATTAAAATTCAAACAGAATATAATCAATCTATTGGTTATAGTCAACAATATTCACAAGAATCAAAATCAAATAATTTTAATTGTCTTGTTTTCGGTGGATTAAATGTATATTTAAAAGATAAATATCAAATGAAAATTGACTCAATGACAACTGAAAGATTTGACTCTTTTACAAGATTTTATATTAAAAAGAAACCAACTCAAAAATTGACAATGTGTCTTGAAAAGTCAAGTGGAATAATTAAATATAACCAAAAGTATTTTATAACTGCAACATTACCTCAAATGATGATTTTATTATTATTTAATACTCATAACATATTAAAAATTTCAGAAATTGCTCTAGATTTAAATCTTCCTTCTTCTTTTGTTAAAAATGCTATCAGTGGAATTATTCATAAACAAGTCCTTTGTCAAAATACTAGTCTTATTGAAAATGAAACTCAAGTTTCTGTAAATACAAACTTTAATCTTAAAGTAAGAAAAATTTCAGTAATGATGGTATTGAAAAAGTTGATTAGCCAAACCCAACAAGAACAAATAAAAAAAGATGATAATGATGAAGATGAAATACTTAAATTGAGAGAAAATCTCTTAAAATGTACAATTGTTAGAATTATGAAACACTCAAAAGTTATGAGTTGTCAACAACTAATTCAACAAACAATTACTGTTGTACAAAAAACTTTTAAAGCTCATGTGAATGTCATCAGAAGAGTGATTGAAATATTGATTGATCAAAATTTTTTAATGAGAGATGGACAAGATATTCAATATGTTGCTTAATTAATCTCTCTTTCCTTAAACAAATATTATTTTTTTTTTACTCTTTAAATTATACTTTTAACTCTTTATGAATTGCTTAATAAAAAGAATTTGTTATTTCGATTAATTAACAATTTGGAATCTATTCTATTTTAATATAGATTATTCTAAAACTAAGTCAATTAAAATTAATGTTCAAGACAATCAGTCCATATTCCATCACCTGCGTATTGAATTAAATCAATAACGACTCCTGAATTTTGTTTTTTGATATCAACAGCAGATGCTTTCATTAATCCAATGGCAAGAGGAGATTGAACTCCTTCTCCCATAATTAATACATAATTCCCTGCAACAATATCATCTGGTAACTTTCCTCCAGCAGAAGTTAATCCTGGAGCCATAATATTACTTCCACTTAAAACGTGTTTAATTGCTCCTTTATCAACTTGAACTTGTTTCATCATTTCAGGGTCTAAACTATAAATATATATATTATAATTAATAATAAACTAATTTAATACAATTATTTTGTTGTGACTTAATTATAATTAACTAAAACATTATAAACAAACAAGTCATAGCAAGTTGAAGTGTTGGAATAAAATTTTCTTTTTGTTGGAAGAAATAAACTTTGTTATTTGATAAAATTGCTGTTGAATGATCAATTTTTGAATTAGCAGTAAATAATGGAATATTTTTGGGGAATAACTCATCAATAGGAAGTCCTGGGTATTGAGTAGAAATGCTTTGTTTAATATGTTTTGTTTGTGATGCTTTAACTTGTTTTAAAGGTCCAAAATCTTCTCGTGTAAACTTTCTAAACATTCACCTTTTCTGATAATTTGTAGGTTTTTTCTTTTAAACTTTTCTTTTTATGTTTTTATAATTTTAAGAATAGTTTTTTCTTATAAATTTTTTTATTGAATAGTTTTGATGCATATCTTTTATCTCACAAGAACTTGAAAGTGAATGTTATTGAATTATAGTAATAATTGATTTGAGATATGCTTTCGATAACTTTTTGTCAAAATATGAAGATTCAATCTCTGTTTGTTTTATTTGACAATCTTCACAGAAAATAGTCTTTAGAGTATTTATTAATTTTAATAACTCTTCTTGTGTACAGTCATTCTTTTCTAAAAAATAGCATATTGGAAGTAATCCAGATAATTTGAAATGCTTCTGATGGGAATGGAATAAAATATTCAGAGAAGAAACTAAAGAATGACTGTATAGAGGAAACAATGCATTTTCCATAAAATGCATCCCATAGAAGTCAATTCCTCTATGAACAAGTACATTCATGAAATGATTTTCTACTGAAATACCATACATATCTTTAATGTTCAAAGTTTTAAAAGAATTTTCATTTAGTTTTTTAATACCATTCATTAATTCAATTGAAGAAAATTCACAATAATGGAAACAATGAGAATAGACAAGTGATAGTGTATTGGCTAAATGGATGTTATTTAATAAAATTGAGATATTAAATCCATCTGATACTGTGAGATTTGAAATCGTTCGGTTGAGAATTACCTTTTCAGGTTCATAAATTCCAAGACATGAAGGGGCATAACCAAGACAACAAGCGGGAGATTGGTTTATGAGAGGAAGGACACATTGTATAAAAGGAAGAATTGAAGGTAAAAATCCAAAATATTCATAAGAAGTAGTTATTTCATCTAAGGCTGATAACAAAGAAATAGTTGAAGGATCAAATCCATATTGAACTCTGAGATAAATAGCATAGCTTTGTATTTTCATAACGTTCATTGGTGTTAATGATGTTTTTTGATCCAAATATGACTTAATTATTGATTTATATTCTTCTAAACGAATTCTTTCAAATGAGTATAATGGAGGATTACATTTAGGCATTGAAAGAGGACGAAGACTTTGGCTGATAACTTCATCAATTTTCTTATTTGGCATTTTAAAGTTTGAAGTGAAAGGGATTAGAATCTTTACAATTTCTTGTAATACTAAAGCAAGTGATAAATTATATAATTTAATTGAAGGAGAAATAGTACGTTCTGAAGAAATTCTAATAATCATATTGATTGTTACAGCTGCTAAAATACATGAGAAACAATTAGAAACCTCAATCATTGATTTAACGTAATATGGCATTCTTTTAAATGAATTTTTTCCATAACAACAAACAATCATCTCTATTGTGAATTGAATTTGTTGAATATGTGAAATCCATTCATGAATTAAAATAATATTCTTATTGTTCGAATGAAGATTTAAAAATAAATCAAAATCATTTACACTAATAAGGTCATAATATGATATAATAGAAATAATATTTTCATAATACTTAGAATGAAAAGACTCCATTACTTCATTCATCCAATCAAAATTATATTTTTTATCATCATTGATTGATGGAGGTTTGTCTTCTTTTGAAACTAAACAAATATTTTGTAAAGTAGGAAAATTAATATGACAATAATCTAAAATTCGTTGGGTTGCGAGAAAGTTATTTTTTTCATCGTTATTTACATAAACTCCATCACATAAACTTTTAATAAACCTTTCAAATGAATTTGATGAGTCATAAATTTCATTATCAGAAAATTTAAACTCTATTTGAATTTGATGAAGGTAATGATCTAATTCTTTTAATGATTTGTTATTTGTTTTTAATTTTAGTCTGCATTGTTCATAGAGTCCAATTAAATACTGAAAAGTATAACAATGGTCTTCATTAAAATCAACTACTAACTTTTTATTTCTACTTTGTATTTCAAGAGATTCTGTTTTATATGAATCAATTAATTTTTGAATTGAACAATAAATACCCAACATCATTCTTATTGTACGTTCATCATCATAAGAATAATGATTTATTTTCATACTTTTATCTAATTCAATAAAGTGTTGTTTCATCATTTTAATTTCAGTAAAGTGTTGTTCTTTAAATGAACCAACTAACATCATTCCTAATCTTCCAATTTCACAACTCAACGTTCCTGGAAAAATAAGACTTTTATTATCACTATAGCATTCAATTAATAAGTTATATTTTTGAATAAGTTTAATACATTTACTTTCATCATATGTTCTCGTTTTAATTTCTTCATTTGAATTGATATAGATGGAAGTTGGTTTCATGTTGTAAAAATTAACTTAGTGATTTATAGTTTATTTTACTTAAAAACAATTATAAAAAAATACGGATTAAGAAATAAATTAATTTTTATCAGAAGAACTTTCACTTTTGAATGTAGAAATATTCTTAGTGATGAAGAATGAAGCAATGATAAGAAGAAGAGAAAGCCAGAAAATAATTGCAAAGATAAGTCCCATCCATCCACATAAAGGGAACATTAAAAGTCCTCCAACAAGATAGAAGACAATGAGTGTTGCTCTGTTATAACAAATGGTAATAGTTTTAATAAATTTAACTTTACCAAGGAATGAAAAGAATGGAAGAAGAATAAACATTAATCCAAAAACAATACAGAATAATGCCTGAAATAGAAGTGCCAATCCACTTTGAGATGTAAAAGCAGGGAATTTACTTGGTGACCTATACTTAGAATACTTATTCTTACAAAAATGGGTAATACCAGTAATAAGCATTAAGATTCCAGAAACGATAGTCCAAACGAAAATAACAATCTTACCGATTTTTGATAAGTTGATAGTTACCATTATCTTTTTACTGAATTAATCAATTACAAGATGTTTTTTTTTTTTGAAATATCTAAAATTATCCTTTTTAGTTTTCGTCTGTTTATAATTCTAAATAAAGCATTTTTCATTTGCTGAAAGTTGAGAGATGAAAGTGATAAACCATTCAATTTAATATATTACTATAAATCCATAGTTATGAGAGATAAAGGAAAAAATTATTCTATATTTAGTTTGAGACTTTTCTTCTTTATATTAATAATTATAAAGAATAATATTAATTTTTTATAGTTTTTTTATCATTTTTATATTAATAACTACTTAGTGTCTCTTTCTTTCTAAAGATTTTTAATTTAGGTTTGCTTTTTTGTTGTTGAACGTAATTATAGCTCATAATTTCAAGTTTTTTTCTTATTCTCCTTTTAATTGAAACTAAAACGTCAAAAATAAGATATGGAAAAAAATTTTAAAAGAAAAGAAAATAAAAGAAAAGAAAAGGAAAACATACTTTAAATAATTAAGTAACATTTATTTGTGTTATTGAAATACAAACTTATAGAAGTTGATTTGTTTTTATTAAAAAAACAAAAAATAAAAAATAAAAACAAAACTCCAAAAGATGGAGAATTAAGATGAATGAAGAGATTGAAAATTACTTTCAAGTAAGAGTTGATTCATGCCAAAAAAATGAGAAAACGAATGAGGTAATAGTTAAAATAACTGTTACTTCAGTTGAGTTAATGTGGAATGTTTATCGAAGATGGAAAGAATTTATTAAATATTTAATTTCTTTACAAAAATTAACAACTACTCGATCTATTTTATTAAAAGATTGGTCAGAAGAAGTGATATTAGAAAGTAAAGAAAAAATTGATGATTTACAAACATTAATTAATGCATTATTCTCAAATGAATCTGTTCAAAGAGAAATAGAAAAATCTCAATTCTTTTTTGAATCTTTTCAACCAGTGTATAGTTTAGTAACAGTATTACATGAAGGGTCAATGAAATTTTGTGATTGTTTAATACAAGACAATCTTCAATTCACATCATCTCATCTTGTTTTATCTCAAAATTATCACCTTTATTTTTACCTTACGACTGATGAATTTTCATTTCCTGTGATTGACGTTTCATTACCTATTCATTCATGTGTTTATGTTCACTCATCACCAACTAATATCTTCCTTTCAATAGATACTAAAACTGTATTTATTCTTCAAATGGCAAATTATATTGAAGCAGAATGGTGGTCAAAATTAATTGCCCGTTTCCCATCATCTAAGTCTAAAATTCCAAGTCCAATTAAAAAAGTCTTTGAATCAATATCATCAGTATCACATAACATATTTGCAGAATGTTGTAATGAGTGTAATCCACATAAAAAGAAACAATTAAAACAAGAAATTAAACAAACAATTCAAAATAAAAATGTTATCACTGCATTAAAAAAACTTAAAACTAAGAATGTTGTAGATAATGTTGGAGAATTTGTTGAGTTATCAGTTCAGGCTATAATGGGGACAAACTTGGAAAGTGTTCAAACTACATTAAACAGTTCTGTTTGTTTAACTATTAACAATGTAATTGTAACTGAAAATAGGAAATTAAAAGACCTTGAGATGAAAGAGACAGACTTTATTAGTCTTCAAGCTGTGAACAAAGAAATGAAAATGATTTTATCTGCTAGTGCATTACATGAAGAAGAATTAAAAGAAATAAAAGAAAAAGAATATAAGAATAATGATAATAAAATTAATACCCAATTGACTAAAATAAATCAAATTAATGAAAAAGAGGGAGTTGTAAGTAATAATAGAGAAGAAACTTTAAATAATAATTTGAGTTGTTATCCATATGAACATCTTGTAAAAATTTATTCAGGAATTCTTCATTTACATTTACAATATAAAGCTGGACCACCTGTTACATGTATTGGACTTAAATTTATTGCAGGATCTTTAATTATTACATCAGCTAGAATAATTTTTAGAGTAGAAAAAGGAGATTATGATAACCAAGAAGATGATGGATTATTTTCTTCACCAAGAAGACTATGTTCTGAAGAAGGATTTGAAATACCTATTCCATTATTCTATGAAATTAAAAAAGAAAAAGTGTTATTACCTTCTATTGGAAATTATTGTTGTGTGTTAGTTAAATGTAAAAATTTTCATCAATTTAGTTTAGCTTTTTTCGATGGAAATAAAGCTGATGAATTAGAAGATATTATTATGAAAGCTGTAGGGCGTGGAAGACTTCATGAAATGTTTTATTTTAGGGGGAATTATGAAAGTCCTATATATTATGACAAAGAGCTTGAAAGATTAGAATGGAATAAAAGTGGAATGAATTTAGTACGGATTGATGTAAAAGGATACCCAAATAAAGTTGTTGTTCCAATTGTAAATGAAGAAGAAATTAATCAAGTTATTGGATTTAGAAGTAAAGGAAGAATTCCAGCAGCTACTTGGTGGAATAGAGAAAAAGGTGTTATTATGAGAAGTAGTCAACCATTAGTAGGATTAAAAACAAGTAGATGTTTTAGTGATGAAAAATTATTAGAAAAAGCAGCTCAATTATCAAAAAATAAACGAATTAGCATCATTGATTGTAGACCTAAATTAAATGCATCTGCTAATTTGATTAAAGGTATGGGGTTTGAAGATATTCGATATTATAAAAATTCAGAGATTATCTTTTTAGAAATTGATAATATTCATAAAATGAGAGAAAGTTTTCTTGAATTAACATCTGTTACAAAGAAACTCTCTTATTGTAATGTTGGTGCAACAGATGGTATGAAAATGATTACTAGTTCAAAATGGTTATATCACATCAATAAAATACTTAAAGGAACTTATTTAACAACAAATAAATTTCTTAATGGAAATTCTTTACTTATTCATTGTTCTGATGGATGGGACCGAACAAGTCAAATCGTTAGTTTAGTTGAAATTATTATTGATCCATATTATCGAACAATAGAAGGACTAGAAGCATTAATAGACAAAGACTGGATTGCTTTTGGACATAAATTTCAAGATCGGTGTCGCCATTTTATATCCACTCAAAGTATTAATGAATATTCTCCAATATTTCTTCAGTTCATAGATTGTATTTACCAATTTATGAGAATTTTTCCAAAAGAATTTGAATTTAATGAAACATTTTTGATAGAAATTATTCAACAGACTTATTCATGTTATTTTGGTAATTTCTTATTTAATTGTGTTGAGCCAATCAATCCTCGACCTGAATCACTTTGGAATATATTAAATAATAAAGAAATTCAATGTCGATTTGTAAATCCATCATACCACCCTTCAACAAGTATATTAAATTTATCATTTTTGGAGAAGCAAGTACCAGTTTTATGGAGAAAATATTATCTACAATATCACAAATTTCATTCATTATAATTTAGTTCATTTTTGTTATAATAATTATTTTTCTCTCACAAACCTATTTATTTAGTTTATTATAGTTACATAGAATTATGTTATAAATGTGATTCATTAAACACGACTCCATCACTTTTTTAAGTAGTACAAATTTTTATTTTAATATTATTATTTCTGTTAAAATAATAATAACAAAATATAAATATTTAATAACAATTTTTTTGAAAATTAAACAAAAAACAAAATTTTATTTTTAAACAAATAAAATGTTTTTTTTTTCATAAAAACTAAGTTATTCATTAAACCAACTAATGGACAAAGAAACAATGTATATACTTTCACCATACAACGAAGAAGAAAAAAGAATTTTAATTAATACAGATTGTGAAAAATCATTTTATAGATTATATCATGAAACTCCACCACATTCAAAACACTGGTGTCATTCTCATTGTGTCTTTGGAGGTGGATTTTATAAGAATTTTTTTTCAATGATATTGTTCTTTTTTCCTACTGTTTTGTATTGCATTTCAACGTTTGTATTTTACTTCTTTTGATAAAGAACAACTAAATTTTAATTTTAGAATTCCAAATTTCTATAGAGTATATCCATTGTTGATTGTTCCATTTTTACTTTTGTTTATTATTGTTTGTATCTTTTATTTCAAAGCGTGTTATTCAAACCCAGGAATTATTCCAAGGAAATATAGAATTGGCAATGGTAATGATGAATTAAATAATTCAAGAATTGATGTGATATTACCAGATAATATTGTTGCATCAAGAAAATTTTGTATGACATGTTTAATAATTAAACCATTGAGATGTTCTCATTGCAGAATTTGTAATAATTGTGTTGAAGAATTTGATCATCATTGTCCATGGTTAGGAAATTGTATTGGAAGAAGAAATTATAAATCATATATGGGAATAGTATTTTTTTGTTCTGTATATTTATTTTATTTAATTATAACATCTTTCATAAGCCTTTTTATTGGGATTCAATATCCATTGACTTGGACAAGGTTTTTTGATAATTGGAAGTCTCACTGGTTTGTAGAGTTTGTTCAAATAATTTATTCTTTATTTATTTTTTCAAAGACTCAATAATTAGACCATTAACATGTATTTATTGTGTTCCTTGTTTTGGGCTTGTTTTTACATTACTTATATTTCATATATATCAAATATCACGAGGAATTACAACGAATGAAAGAATTAAAAAGAGATATATATAATCAAGGATTTATCAATAATTGGATTAAATTTCTGTTTAGACCTATTCCTCCAATTTATCCTTTATTTAAAAATAATTTCAAATAAAAAGAGTAGAAAATAATATTAAACGTAAATTGAATTATTAATTAGTGTTTGAATGCTTTTTGTGTAATGATTCTTTACATAAGAAATAATCAGAAAAATTAATTGGTTGTTTAACAAACACTGTAAAGTCACATTCAATTCCTTTTGCCCATTGAGGAACAACGAATTTATTTGATGTAGCACCACCAATAGTTTTTTTCTTTGGATTTAATACCTTTTTACCGTTTAGAGTAATGAACGTTTGTTCACTTAAATTATCTCCACCACTAGATTCAGAATCCATTTCAATCTCATTGTTATTAAAAGTACCTTCTGGTACTTCTACTTTTTTACTACTTTGAAGAGCTTTTGTTTTTTTATCTAAAATATCAGTAGTTTGATCTATTCTAGTAAGAGTTTCACAAAGCATATCATGTCTAAGAGTTTTCCAGTCTTTAGTAATAATAGGTTTAAATACTCTACAAATTCTATTTAACCTATCTACAATTGAACGATCCTCTCCAATTAAAGAACTATTTTCTAAATTATTCATAATAACAAATACTGTAGAATATAACCTCTTTTCTTCAAAAATAGGAATTAATTCATCTAATCTATTTCTATTCAAAAATTGATTGATTAAGAAATCACTATGAGTTGGTAATGGTGGAATTTTTTTATTAAGTTTTAATACAGTAGTAATTGCCATAGAAATATTAAGTTTATTAACTTTATATTTTGTAATTTGAGCATCAACCTTCTTAAACCAAGGATATGTACTATCATGAATATCTATTAATCGTTTTCTATTTAATGATGTTGGTTTTAAACGAGAAAAATTATGTACACAAACCTCTACTCTACTTTTATAATTTTCATCTGATTTTCTTATTTTTTCTATTTCTTTCATTGAATTAAAGAATTTATCATGTTTTGGAACCATCATTAATACGTGATAATAAACTACATTTTGAACTGAATTGAAAAATGATTGAAAATGATAGTCAATTCCTAATGGAATTGTGTCTACAGGATAAAATAAAATAATCCCATTTGTTTCTAATGATAAAGATGCTTTCTTTCTTTCAGATAAAATAGATGCATATTGTAATGCTGGTCCACATCCATGAGAATATCCAAGAATAAGAGTTCTATCTTCTCTATATCCTTTATGTGCCATTACATCAAAAATACTATCAAGCATCTTTTCCATTGAAACATCTTTCTTATTTTTATTTAATCCATATCCTGGATAATCAAATGCAATAATACGTGCTTTAAACATTTTACTTACCATCATCATTTCATCTTCAATATCTTTAAGGTCTTTTTCAGCACTATGAAATACAAAAAGAGAGAAGTTATATGGATTGCTATTTAAATTAATATTAAAATGGGGTTTTATTTTATTTCCTTTCTTCTTTATTTTTATAAATAGAAATAACAAACATCTTAGTTAACATAAATCTTACTGGAATAGGTTCACCTTCAGAAAATGGCGCCATTACTAATCCTTTTAATGACTCATCATAATTACATTGTTTAGGTGGATGATCTAAGAGGTATTTGTATTGTTCGGACATGATATAAGAGAGAATGTTAGTTTTTTTCCTTTTTATTTTTAACTTTTACTAAGAAAAACTTGAAATCTATTTTTAATATGTTAAAAAAAGGAAATATAATAATAAAATTGAACAATAATATTTTGTTATTCATGATATTCTCTTAATTTATCTAATACACTCTGATCAAAACAAGGCAAATTTGTTAAATATGAATGTAACGGTTCTATTTTTGCAATGTAATAATCTTCTTTTTGATATTTTAAATAATCTACTACAACTTCATAAATCTCTTTTGACTGAACAAAATTTATATATTTTTCATCTTCTCCTTTCTGTTGATAAAAGAAAGGTTCTTCACGTTTTATTTCTTCAATTGATTCTAACACTGAACCAATATATGGAATACAAAGTGAATGTTTTTTATATGCTACTTTAAGGCTTTTAAAATTTCCATATAATTTACTTGTCTCATCAATAAATTTATTCGCTTTCTCTGAAATGTATTTTGTTCCAAAAACAATAGAGATATGAAGCAATCCATCAAATATTCCAAATGCAGAGTTAAAGTCTCCTAATTCTTGTAATTTTTTTAAGATTTCAATAAAATGATTTTTCATAAATGCTCTACTTTCAAAATCTGTGAAGGATAATACTGAGTTGCATGTCCAATTACTTAAATCATTTATTCTTGCTTGGATCAATTGAATTGATGTTCCTTTAGAGAAAAAGTCATTTGTTCTAAGCTTAAAATATTGGTCAAATGAAATTGCAGTTAATTGCCTTGCAATAGTCATTGAGTCAAGTTCAGCCAATAAAATTAATGGTGATTTTGGCTCTGATGGAACAAAAAAATCATATATTGGAGACATACACCGTGCACGTTCTTTTTTCATAATATCTTCTGCTGTACTCATTCTTACTTTTAATGCTTCATTCATTGGAGAGTTTCCTTCATTAAGGAATTCCCAAACCTGAGGAATATTTATCTCATTATAAAGTGTTTGGATGATTGTTTGAGTAATAACCGCACAATGTTCTTGTGGTAATTTTCTTAGTATTTCTCCAATCTGTCCACCATAATGGGCTAATACTGAATATATAACATCTTTAACAGTATCATTATTTCTTCCTTCAATTAGTAGTCCAATTAATCCACCAGCAACAACCTTTCCTTTTATACTAATAACTTTCAAACTATCACTACAATTAATTTTTGATGTCAATGAAACATTATTTTCTCCAAGAGTCTTTAATGCAGCAATGTATAATCTTAAGTTATTCATCACAGAAGTACAAATAGCTATTAATTCTAGTAAACAAATATGCTCTAAACGATATCCACGGTCAATTCTCAAAACAGCTTTTTCATATGGTTGGAATGTCATTTTTCCTTCATCTTTTGGTTTAAAATGAATAATTTCCCATACAACACCTAATAATTCTGATCCTGCAGCTTGAAGTGCTTTTGATGCACTCTCAACAGCAATAATTCCACTCGACGTTCTTCCAGAATGAATATCAATTTCCTTTAATTTAGAAATTGAGCTACTAAAAATATCTTTCATATCTTCTGTTGCTTCAACAAAATATTGCTCCATTCTTTCTCCTACTACTTGAGCAGCTTTTAGAAAAACTTGTGGAACAAAATTGACTAATTGAACACATGCCTCTTTTAAAGCATTTGCCGCAATTTCTAATTCAGTAAATTTTTCTAATGCACCAAAACATGTAATATCTTCAATTAATGAAGGGACTGTTGCTGTGACTTTTATTAGTTCTATATATGCTATTTTTTCATACTCTTCCATTCTCAACCACATATCATCATTTTCAATTTCATGTTGTTTTAAAAAATGTGTTTGTCGTGTCATGGCTGCAATAATTCTCATTTTAGTAGAACTTTTTCTGATAGCAAATCCTGCCACATCCAATTGTGTTGGTAATCCATTTCTTTCCATAGAAAATATATCAATACTTTCATAATATTGTTTAATTGCATCTTTGATATTCATTCCTGAAATAATTTTGTTCGCAGTTGCATTTGCTTGACATTCACGATAAACAGAAACAATATCTCCATGTTTTGATGATTTAAATACTTGTGAGTAATTAGGTTTAATAAGTTTAATTTCTAATTCTTTTTTTCTTTTTTCTAACATTTCTTTTACTCTATTTAATATATATTCAATCTGTTCTATAGTTGCATCAGGGGGAAGACATTTCATAATATCTACATATTGATTAGTTTGAATGAGTGAATGTTCTGAACAAGTTAAACTTCTTGAATTAATTAATGAAGAGGATGATAGAGTACTACTACTTTCTCTTCTTAAAAATGGTTTCTGGCTTTGGGCAACTGAAGGAGATGCATAATTAAATTTTCCTTGTCTATTTAAAAACCCAGATGAGCGATGTTTTGTATTTTTCTCAGTGGGTTTAATAGAAGAAAACCCTGATTTCTTTCTTGGAGGGGGTGGTGGTAAAATTCCTGTAATTTCAACAACAATAGTTTGAATAGAGAGTAAATTCCCTAAAAGATCAGCACCATCTTCAGAACATGAATCAAGGGTATTAAACGCATTAATAACTTTGTCTTGTATTGATGGAGTAAAAGGAATACAATAACTGAGTTCATCAATTAATTCACTTATTTTGTTGGTTATGTTAAACTCCTCTTCTCCTTCTTTTTTCTACTTATAAATACATTTCTTTTCATTTTAAAATGAGATTGTAAATAATCAGAAGAGTAATGAAAATAAATAAAAAAAAATAGAAATAAGTATTATGATAAGAGCAAACAATGCCTTGTTGAACTTTTCCAATAAGTGAATAAATGTCATGGGTAATTTCTTGGATCCCCCGTGTTGAATAGTTCATAACTATATTTTCTAGTTGGTTCTTCCAAGTATGAAAAAATCAAATAATTTTAAGAACAGAAAATTCCCTTTGGTTCCTCAAAGGTGTTTTATTTTCTAAAAGTTTGTGTCATGTTATTTTTTTTTTTTAATATTTCTTTTTTGTTTTTTCAAATTATCTTGTTTTGTATCTTCTTTAAAATGAAGATATTTTAGTTTTGTTTTATTCTTTTTCTGCTAAGAAAATTCTCAAAAAAAATAAAAAAATAAAAAGTATCTAAAAAAAAAACTTTAAAATTAATTTAATGAACAAAAATCAATCAAAGAAAATTTTATGTATATCACAAATTGTTATGAGTTTATTATTCTTATTAATTGGACTTATTACTTCTATTAAATATATGAAACAAGACTTTATTGGAATAAGACTTATTTCAGTTGGATTTTCATTTATTGTCACTGGAATTATTGGAGTAATTTCTGGATATTTTATGAGTGACACTTATCCAAAGAAATTTTCTATTTTGTTAGAATGTTTCACAGTATTATTTACTATTGTTTTAATAATTACTTCTATTAGATTAATTTATAATGTAAAAAAAGTTAATGACCAATCTCTTCAATTACATTCAGTTGAACGTAATGTTTGTTTTATGTTTTTTTTATAAAATCTTTATGACATTGATGATGTTCATATTTTCAGTTCAAATGTTGTGGGTGGAATCATTATTATGATTGTAATGTTACAACACCTAGAGGAAGGAATTGTTATAAAGCAGTTGGAATTGGTTTGAAGTCATTAGGTTATATGTCAATTATTTTCTTATTACTTATATTATTCATTGAGTCTCTTCTGTTTTGTCTTTATTGGATAACAAAAAGTAATAAAGCTCATTTAGAAGACCAAGAAACAGACCCACTTCTTCCTAATGAAGATGATTTAGCACCATTCTGATTCAATGTTTTTTATTTTTAAAATTAAAACTTTATATTTTTTTAATAAAAAATAAATTAGTAAATCAACATTATTGTACTACATCATTAAACTGTTCCAAATTGTTGCATAGCAAGTGTATAATAAAATCCTTTCAAATCTATTAATTCTTGATGTGTTCCTCTTTCTGCAATTTTTCCTCTCATAATAACACATATTTGATCTGCATTTTGAATAGTTGATAATCTATGTGCAATTACAATTGTTGTTCTTCCTTTTGCTGCTTTGTCAAGTGCATCTTGTACAATCTTTTCACTTTCTGAATCAAGTGCTGATGTAGCTTCATCGAGTAATAACACTTTTGGATTTCTAATCAATGCACGTGCAATAGCAATTCTTTGTTTTTGTCCTCCTGAAATTTGTGCACCTCTATCACCTACCATTGTGTTATATCCTTCTGGCATTGCTGAAATAAAGTCATGTGCATTTGCCATTTTAGCAGCAGCATAAATTTGTTCATTACTTACTTCAACTCCTTTAGGTACTCCTCTTCTAATATTATCTATAACACTTTCAGCAAATAATACTGGTTCTTGTCCTACCATTCCAATTTGACTTCTTAAGAAATGAATATTCAAATCTTTGATATTATGTCCATCTAATAATACATCTCCATATGTTGGATCATAAAATCTTTCAATCAATTGAATTGATGTTGATTTACCACATCCTGATGCTCCTACTAATGCAATTGTTTTTCCTTGTTCTGCTTTAAATGAAATACCTTTCAAAACAGCATTGTCTGGTCTTGTTGGATATCTGAAACAAATGTCTTTAAATTCAATTTCACCTTTAACATCATTAAATGTTTCACCTTCTTCACTATAACAATCAATACTTGGTTTTCTGTCAAGAACATCAAATGTATTCTTTGCTGCTTCAATAGCTTTTCCAACATCAGGAATCATTTGACCTAAATTACCACAACTATTTGCTGCCATCATAATTGACATCATTGCCTTTTGCATCTTAGTAAAACTATCCATAAATTGAGCAGTGAATGGTAAAAATTCCATATTATAATCACTCTTCTTTTTGATTAAATAAGTTCCAATATAGAATGAATAGGCACTAATACAACTTGTTACAAAAGTATTAGCTGCAGAAACAAATGCCAATGTTGGACCCCATCGAAGGATATTCTTTTTGGGTCGTTTTAAATCAGCTGCAAATTTATTATAGAAGAAATCTTCTCTTGTTAATGACTGAACAGTCTTAATTGATTCAACAGCTTCTACTAATGTAATTCCAGATTGTTCATATGCAGCAGTTGCTGGAGATGATTGAATTGAATTTAATTTTCCATTTAAGAAGACAATAACAATTAAGACTGGTGCAATTGCCATAACACACAAAGCTACTTTCCAATCATAATAAAATGCTATTCCTACTCCAAACCCTACAGAAGAAAGAGTATTAACAACATTACCTACTCGTTCACCTGAAATACCTTTTAATGTTGTTGGATCAGATGCAAGTCGAGTTGTAACTTTACCAACCATATTTTCTTTTCTGTCATAATAAGAAATGTTTTGTCTTAATAATGCTGAGTATAATAATTTTCTTAATCTAACAATCATCTTTTCTCCTGCTGATAAGAATAATCCAAGATACATATATGTTGTTACAAATACTGCTAATCCAAAGAGAAGAATCCAAATACATTTATTTCTTACAGTATGGAGTTGTTCTGTTGTTGGTTCAACATCAGGACTCATTCCCATCAATGTCATCAAGAGTCCAATAAATTGAATCATATAAAATGGGAATACTGCACCTGCACCAATTCCTCCAATAAGTCCTAAAAATGATAACAACCATTCATGTCTGAAATTATTTAATAATACTCTTAATAATACAAATCTATTTGAGTGCTTTAAGTATTTTGTTTCAGCTTCATATTCTTTTGTTAATCGTTCAACAACATCACTACTTTCTAATGTACTACTCTCTTCTTTATGAAGTATTCCTTGTTCTGCCTCTTTATCTTCTTGTTCTCTAAATTTCTTTAAGTCATTTTCAACTGTTTCTTGATCAACTTCTTCTTCCATACTTTGTCTTTTAACTAATCCATAATATGTTGCTTTCAAATCCATTAATTCTTGATGTGTTCCTTGTTCAATAATTTCTCCTTGATGGAATACACAAATTCTATTTGCATTTCTAACAGTTGTTAATCTATGTGCTACAATAATTGTTGTTCTTCCTTGACTAGCTTTTTCAAGTGCTTGTTGTACAATCTTTTCACTTTGTGTATCAAGTGCTGATGTAGCTTCATCAAGTAATAAAATTGTAGGTTTTCTAATCAATGCACGTGCAATAGCAATTCTTTGTTTTTGTCCTCCTGATAATGCAGCTCCTCTTTCTCCTACCATTGTATCATATCCTTCTGGAAGATGAGAAATAAATTCATGTGCATTTGCCATTTTAGCACATTCAATCATCTCTTCTTCAGTTGGTGTTTCTCCATCTTTAGCTCCAAGCATAATATTTTCTCTAATAGTACATGCAAACAAAATAGGTTCTTGTCCAACTAATCCTATTTGATTTCTTAACCATTTCAAGTTCAACTCTCTTAAATCATTTCCATCTAATGTTACTTTTCCACCAACTGGATCATAGACTCTTTGGACTAATTGAATTGTAGTTGACTTACCACATCCTGATGCTCCTACTAATGCAACTGTTTCTCCTTTCTTAATTTCAAGGTCAAGTCCACCAAGAATTTGTTTATTTGGTCTTGTTGGATATCTAAATTGAACATCTTCTAATTTAATATTTCCAATACACTCAGTTGGAACTAATCCAGCTGTAGATCTACAATCAATATCTGGTATTCTATCAATTGTTTGATAAATTCTATATGCAGCAGCCTGAGCAGTAGATAAAGCATTGATTGGCATTGCAACTTGGGCAATACTCATTGTAGCCATTAATACAGACATAAAGACAACCATAACAGTACCAGCAGAACAATCTTTACTTGCACCTTTACCCCTAATGACTAATGAGCCATACCAAGAACCAAGAGCTAATGAACCCATCATAAAGAACAATAACATTCCAAGTCCTACACCAACAACTTGAGCTCTAAGAATATAATACTTTTTAATTGAATCCATTTTTTTATCATAAGCATCAGCAAATTCATGTTCTTGACCAAGTGATTGAACTGTTCTCATATTACCAATTGTAGCTTCAGCAATAGCACCAGCGTCACTTAAACTATTTTCTCCTTTTGCAGTAAACTTTGTTGCAAAGAAACCTAAAAATAATACAGTAATTAACATAAATGGAGTGACTGCCATGATAACTAAAGTAAGATCCCAACATTTAGAGAATCCAATTGCATATCCAGCAATAAAACCACATATTGTTTGGAATAAAACTCCAAACTTTTGAGACATTCCATCTTGAATTTGTTGGACATCAGAAGCAATTCTAGAAGTTAATTCACCAGATTCATGGAAATCATACCAACCAGCATCTTGTCTTAACAATGCTCTGAAATATAACATTCTAATTTTAATTCCTTGTCTCTCAGATAATACAAAGAAACAGAAATGCATTAAGAACATACCAACAGTTGTACCAATAGCAAAATAGATCATCTTTAATACAAGGTCATTAATAGTATCTGCAACAGAAGCAGTTAATTCATAATTCATTTCAATTTGTTCTGCTTTTGAAATATTACTAAAATCCATATTTTGCATAGAAGATGTATCAAATGTATCCATCATATCACCCATAACCAACATTTGCATTGGTTGTAAAACACCTGCAGCCATAGCACCAATAATTCCACCAATTAATAAAATATAATCAATAAAACCTGCATATCTATATAACTCTTTGATTGATACACTTCCATGATCATTTGGTTTTTTATGTTTTCTAGCTAATTCATCTGGATCAGGAGTAACATCAAACACAGAAAAGTCGTCAAAATTTGATACTTTTGTTTCACTAGGATTACTAATCATATGTAATACTTTTTAATGAATATGTCATAATATTTTCGAGTTTAAATACTCATCTTAGAGTGATTTTAATTATTATTTTAGCACTTAAACCTACTTTTCTTCTTTCATTCACGCTAGATACTTTCAACAGTAGTCCTTCAAATTGACTTTTTCTGTTTATATAAATAGAATTTCATTATTTAATACTGCTGTTTTTTTTTTTTTGTAGCAATTTTCACTTAACCTAAAAACCTTTTTTCCACTCCCTCATCACTTATTTCTTAATTTAGTTATTTGTATTTCTTTATTACCATTTATATCATTTTTATGTTATTAAAAATTTGTGTTATTTGATTTTATTACTTTTACTTCAATTATAGCAGAAGAATTAAAAATAGAATTAATACGATAAAAATGGTATATAAATTATGTCAAATTAGACTTAGTACTATTATTGTAAAACTAAGATGCCAACAATTTTTATTAAACAGAAGTTTTTTATTTTTTTTTTGTTTATTTTTCATTTACAAATGAGAGATCGAAGGTGGCACGTCTGAAACACCACACACAAACATTAGTACAAATTCATTCTTCGACTCTCCCAGTTATTATCTGGTTATGACGGTGCCTTTGAATTAGGAATGTATTAGGGAATGCTGCAAAGGGTGCAGCAAGAGAATACAGTAGAATATTACATGGATGTAATATAAGAATCTACTGAAGTGTGGGTATGACTAAAAGAAGATTAGTCAAAGTAAGACTAAAAAGAAGATTAGTCAAAGTAATACAGTAGTAATAAAATGATTCCTTCTCCCATTCATAAAATAAGAAAAATGAAATTCCTGAAAATTAAGGCAGAAAACAAACAAAGGCTTAAAAAGAAGAAATAAGCAGAAGAAGTTTGAAAAAACCTTAATAGGAAGAAATAAAGCAAAGAAGTGGTTTCCTCATTTTGCAAGAAAAACATAAAGAATAGGTTTAACAAAGAGATTACTCTTTTTTAATAAGCTCAGGGATGGGATTAGTCTCCCCTGAGCTAGGAAGAATAGATGAAAATTCTATTAATACTTAATTAACTAATTTTTATTTATTTTTCATTTACAAATGAGACAGAATGATTTTTAAGTGTGTAATTCATAATTTGAATCACTAAACATTAAATTGATTATGCAATAATAAACGATAAAAATTAAAAATGATTTATTTTTAAAACCAACTTCAACTTTTGAAAATAGCATAAGTCTGAAAAAAGGATTGGAAGCTAAAAAAGAGGTATATTTATTGTAACACTTATGTATCTCTTCATAGAAAGTAATGCCTTATTTAAAAACAAAAAAAAAATAAAAATTTGTTATTCAAAACATAAAAGTATGACAATAAAATAAAATACCTAATTCTAAAAACAGATTTACTATTCTTTAAATAATTTTTGTTAAATAAAACAAAGTTTAATATGAATAAAAACAAAAATGAATAAACATAATTATTAAGCTCGTATGATTTTCTTTTTCATTACATTTGATTGTTGAACCCAATACTGTAATGTACTTGGACATAAATCTGAATACAACCCAGGATATGTTTTCTGAAGATGGTTTGTTGCATGTGTTAATCCTAGTTCCTCAGCTTTCTTCACTGCTTCAACCTTTAATCGAGAATCCCATCTTTTCTTTTTGTACTTCCGTTCTTTAATTAGATTTGGCTTAGTTACTGCTTCTCTTTCTGTTTTTGCTTCTTCCCTTTTATTCCCATATGCTGAAATGACATAATACCTCTGACTGTCAACTGGTGTGAATTGTGAAAGTGACATCAAGAATGTTGTCCCACAGTTCACATCAATCTCATTTTACTGTCTTTCATTATCCAAAGAAGCAATTCGAATAACTGAAGATCTTTGGACTTTAAACACAGAATGTTCGTAGCTTGTCTAATCAGTTCCAAGTCATTGTCTTGTTTGTCCAATAATGGACAAGTGATAATATTCCACCCAATGGGATGTTAAGAAATTTCATATAAAATTCATATGATATCTACCATAAAAGTGCTTCATTGTAAATTTATATCTGTCTCTCCCCTCTTATTTATCCTCTCAGAATAAATTATTTGACATAGAGTTATATCATTTACACTTTCTTCTTTCTTAAATAAAGAAGACGTTAGAATCAATCTCGAATGACTTTATTTTTATAAATTTTTTACAAGACACTGATTTGTTCAAATCATTTCTGAGTCTGAGGTCTTCGACAATCTTCTTGTTGACAATCAGAAAATAAAAATAATGAAAAGTTCAAGAACTTAAAAAGAGAAGATTTTTATTTCATAACAAAATACTAATTATTATATAACTAATGATATTAATTAATAAAATTATAATAACGTCAAAAGTTATTTTTCGTTAAAAACTACATGAAAGCTAATTATATCTTTTTCATCACGTCTTCTCAAATAATTATGGTAAACAACATAATAATTATTCTTTTCTGGATAAATTGGAATTGGAAAAATAACTGTGAGGTTTGGTTGTTTTACACAAGTCTTTTTTGGTAATAAACACATTGATATTCGAGTTGCTGGACAAACAAATACAATTGGATGTTTTGTATTATTTATTGTAATGAGATAATTTGACACAAGACCTTTATTTTTAATGATTTCTGTTTGAATATGGTGATATGTTTGTTGATCAAAAATACTTTGTTCAAATGGATAAACATAAACTCGATAACTACACTTCATATTTAATCCTTCATCATCACAATCAAAAACACAACTTATTGGATTTCCTCTTTTTTTTCCATCAACAATCTCAATGAATTTTTGTTTTATTTTTATTACAACAGAATCAACAGTTGAATAAAACAATTTTTTAATTTGGAAATGAATAAGTGATTCACTTTCATCATTTTGAAATTTTTTATGAATATTCTCTTTTTGAATGGAAACAGGTTGAATTGGTTCTTTTTTTTCCTGTTTTTCTAGAGATTTCTCTTTATTTATTTCATCTGATATTAATGAGGATTTATCACATGATTGTTGGTTATGTAATAAAGAAGTAGTTTGTAAACTTTTATCTTCTCTTTCTTTCATTTGACGGTCCATTTCTTTTTGTGTTTTGAGAATCATTTCATTCATTTTTTGTTCTTCTTCATTTATTTCATTTGGAGTAGTTTTTTCTCTTCTTTCAAAACTATTCTCACTTTGTTCATCATCTGTTATTTCTTCATGAGCAATTAGTCGAGATATGAATGGTGACCTAAAACTAAATCCATTGAAATCTCTATTCCTCAAACATAACTTTTGAGTATCACATTCACTTTTTGATCTTAATTGTCCTAATGGCTCATTTAAATAACTTCCTTTGAATCGTTCAAGCATATCTTTTTCTCCTTCAATTTCTCGCACTACTGTCCCAGTTTTTGTTGTTGTTTTACTAACTTTTGCTGCATTGGTGTCTTCAAAAAGCACTAAATCATTTTCTATCTCTTGAACTTTTGGTAACACATCATCTTCAGATGAAATTCTTTCTTTTGAGTTGTTAGAATTATCCAAATCAATTGGTCTATTTATTTGTTTATTTAGTGTCAAAGGATCGAATGAACAAGGGATATTAAAAAATTGTGTTAGTAATTCTTTAAATGAATTTAACCATTTACAAGCTTTAGAATCATATTGACTAAAAATTTCAAAGTAATGTTGAATATCAAAAATTATTATAGAATAATAATTGAATAATATATTTAAATAATTATCATTTAAAGTACATAATGCAATTGTTTTATTACACCAATTAATAAATTCATTTTGAATTGTTTGATCTTCAAACTCTTTCATAACAATTTCATTTTTAAATTGAGTAGCATTATGAGTATATTTATGTTTAATAACTTGTATTAAAAAAAGAGTTAACCCGTTGAGAAAAACACTTTTCATTTGATATTGTTTTTGATGAAACTCAGAAAGAATAAGAAACAACTGAAATGTATTTTCCATTACCCTTTCTTTAATACTTTTATGTTCCATTTGTTCAATAGTTTTTTTTAATGTATTATGGTAAATTTCATTATGTTGTGTTTCTTCTTCCATATCTTCCTTTTTCTTTTTTCTTTTATTTTTCTCTTTTATTTTAAACAATTAAATTTATTATTTTAAAATTATAAATAAAATTTTTAAGGAAATTAATAATAAATTTAATTCCTTTTGTTTTATTTCATTCACTGCATATTTACTTGTCCTATCCTTTTCTACTTCTTTACAACAGAAGAGAAATCTACCATCTCTACTTTCTTTCTTTTTGTAACTTTCTTTTCTTTTTTTTTCTCTTTCTTTTCCGCTTTTTCTGTTTTGGCAATTGTTGCCTCTTCATCAGCTTTTTGATCTTCCTCAGTTTTTCTAATCAATTCATCAAGATCAATAACACCTTCTCCTCCAATTCTATTGTGTTGCATTCCAAGATATGCAGCCATAAAATCATCATCAACTGAACTTTTTCCTCCTTTCTTTTTAGGAATATCACTAATTTCAACAATTTTACCTTTGCCTTTCTTTTTTGGTTCAGGAATTGTTTCATTTAATTTACCTAATTCATATTTGTCATCATCACTATCATCATCTTCTTCCCTTTTCTTTCCTTTTTTATTTTTCTTTTTAGTAGTCTTTTTAACTGCTTTTTTTGTTTCTTTGTTGACTGGTTTTTTTTCTTCTTCTTCTTCACTTTCTTCATCAGAACTTTCTTCTTTTTTTCCTTTTTTTGACTTTACTACTTTTTTTGCCTTTTTCTTTTCAGCTGCTCTGTTTAAGACTTCTTGAGTTTCTTGATATTCTTTCATTGCTTCATCATACTCAGCTTTTTTTTCTTTTTCCATTGTTAAGAATTTTTGTTTTTGTTCAACAGATAGTTCTTTCCATGGTTTGTTTCCTAACTCAGTATCAGCTTTATGTAATTGGAAAGCAGTAGGTGGTGGTTGTGGTTTTGATTTTTTGACTTTTTTAGGTCCTTCTTCACTTATAACTTTATGTTGTTGTTTTTTGTGTTCTTGGTGTTGTTTAGACTCAGCACGTTCTTCTTGTTGTTTAATTTTTTCCATTTTCTTATTGTAAGCAATTTTTTCTTCTTCAGTCATCATTTCAAGCTTAGCTTTTTCTTCTTCCTCCCTTTTCTTTTTCTTTTCTAATTTCTTTCTTTCTTTTTCGTTAATTACTTCATCAATTTTAACTGTTTCTTCTTCTGCCATTTTTCTTTGTATTTATCAAGTTTCTTTTTTTTTATGTTTTTGAAAAACCCTGAAAGATGTTATTAAGTTATTAAGTCGTGAGATATAAAACAGAAACACTTTTTAATCATTTTCTTTTTTTTCAGGAAAGGATTGTTGTTTACTATTAGTTGAATTTATTCTCATACATTGAAGTAATTTTTCAGCGTATAATGGATATTGATTAAAACAATACTCTATTTGACTTCCTTTTGTTTTAAGTTTTGAGAATTGTGAAGAGGTAATAATTTTTGTAATAATATTTTTTAAATAAGGTTCCATATTTTTAAGGTTGAATGTTGTTATAGCATCAATATTATCTTCGATAGATAGATTAATTTTGTCAAAATCATTAGTGATAAGTTTTGGGATAGAAATTTCAAAAATAACATTTTTTGTTAATGAGAATGTTTGGTTATTATTTATCATTATTTTATCAAACATTTCCTTAATTTCTTGTTTTGTTAAATATTTAAGAATGTTCAATACTCCAAAACTAAATGTTTGTTTGTTTCTTTTACTTAATTCTCCCCAACTGAGCCATTCTAATTCAATTTTATTTTCTAATTTTGTTATTGGCATAATATTTTTTCCTCCTTTTGGAACAATTAATAATTTTATCTTTTGTTTGTTAAGTTCTTCATAATCAAAAAAATTATTCATTCCTTCTTCTAACATTATAACTGCTTCAGTATTAATATTGTCTCGTTTTTTTATGAAATTAATCCAAGGAATAATAGATTCTTTCATCCATAAATTAATATTCTTTTTATTTATTCCAGGTATTTCTTGTTCAACAAATATTGTGTTATACTCAAAAACTAATTTTAATTCTTCAATTTCTGTTTTTGGTAAACAACACAATGAAGGAATTTCTTCACCACTTCCAGTAATACCACAAATAATCCATGACATTCTACTTTCAACATCTAACCAATATTTCTTATCTGATATTGTTAATACTTCTAATTCTTTTTCATAAGTTTGTTTTCCAATATCAATAATATTTATAAAAAGTGAAGGTGAAAGGTTATTTAATAGTTGTTTAGATTGATTGAGAAAGTTGTTTATTTGTTCTTCTTCTAAAATATGACTTTTTAGTTCAATTTTATTATATTTCCAATATTCATTTGTTTCTTTTAAAAATTCTTTTCTAAAGTTATTAGAAAGAGAATATTCATCACAAATCATTTTAAATGTAGTTTTTGTTATTGCTATTTCTTTTGTTATTAATTCATTAAAAGTTGTTTTAATATTTGTTATTATATTGGTGTTATTATTATTAATACTTTCTTCTATAGCTTTTACTATTGTTGAAATACAAATAATTGGTGAATAACAACCTTTTCTTTTTTGTTTTATTTCTTTTTGTTTTTGAATAATTTTTTTTGCTTCTTTAATTATTTCAATATGTTCAAATTTATTTTCATTTTGAATGTCTTCAAATAATTCTTCAATGACTTCTTGTTTAATTGGAATTTTTCTAATTTCTATTTCAATATATTCATTTTCATTAATATGATGTTTTTTTTCTGTTGGCAAAACAGTAATTTTGTTTGATTTTATTTTTTCTGCTTCCATAGGATGACAAAAAGTCTCTTCGTCCTTTTTTTGTTGTTGATTAGGTATAGTAAGAGTTGTCTCTTCTTTTTTTATTTTCAATGATGATACTGTCTGACTTTTTTCATTTTGTTGTTGTGTCAGGAGATTTTCTTCTTTTTCTTTTCTTAGATATACCTGTTGTTTTATATTTAATTCTTTTGTTCTTTTTGGAGTTTTTTGTACTTGAAGAGAAAGTGTTGTATTGTCGTTTGTTTTAACTTCAAAAGTATTATACGTAGATGTAATAACGTTATTATTACTGTTTTGTTTTTTACTACAAGCCTTTTCTTTTTTTTCATTTTCTAGAATATTTAACTTAGCAAATCCTTCAGTCTCAATGCTCTTTTTAATATTCTCTTTGTTTTGTTCTTCTTTATCTTTTGTATCTATTTGGTTTGTGAATTGGTCATCATCTAATACAATAATAGTTTTATTTTTGTTTTGAATGGTAGTGAAATCTTCTTCACTCGATATAGAAATTGGCTCTGAATTTGTTCCTTTATTTGTTACACTTTTGTCTTGAAATATAGTTTTTTGTTTTTCTATTTCAGAACATGAAGAGTCTTGTTTTGGTTCAGTTATTAAAGTCACTTGTTTATTATGTTGAGTGTTTGTTGTTTCTTGAGTAGTCAAAAAATAAATTTCTTCCAGTTTCTGAAAGAAATCAACAGATGAATATTTTATTGGGTTAGACTGTGGTAAACTACAAGATTTTAATTTGTTATGAAGAGGTTCTATTATCTGTTTATCTATTGAATTATAAGGAACTGGTTCAGGACAGAGAAATGAATCAGTTGGAGGTGTTTGTTTTTGGAATTCATTAAATGAAAAGAAGAAATTGTCACAACAGTCTGAAATAAGCTTATTTGAATTTAAAAGAAATTCAACCATTTCACCAACCTTTAATTTAGGTTGGTCAATAAGTCCAATAACATTATTAAAATAATGTTCTACGATATATTTTTCTAACATAAAAGTGATTTGTACCATTGGTTCTGTATAGTCAAAATATCGTTTTGGAGAAAATAAAAGTTGAATTTTGTTTTGGCGAAGAATATCCATTAAAGGAATAAGATATTGCTTATAATAAACATTAAGTATAATATAACTTTCACCATAATATCTATACTTTTTTCTTTTTGCATTTATTTTTTGAATTAATGAACCACAAACCCAATGAACAAAATGTGACGAAGAATAAAATAATGAATGTGCGTCACAAAAATAAATGTATTGTTTATCTATTAAACTACTTATATATTTTTTTGGTAAACATACTAATAAAGGAAGAAATGAACCATCAGAACATATACAAACACATACATTAGATTGTTTAGACTCTCTTTCAAGTATTCTTGGTTCATGTTCAGTTCCTCTCTTAACGTATTGAAGGATTGATGTTGGTGTTAGTTGATATCCTATTTCGTCAATAAAGAAAATAAATTCTTTTGGAATTCTATGAGTAGTAACTGAGACTAATTTATGAAAATCATTGATAACATTCATCGGAGATGAAGTCATGACATCTTTTAATGCTACATCAATTTTGAAGTAATTTAATTTTGAACATTCAACCTGAAATAATGATTCATCAAAATTAATTTTATGAAAAATACAATAGTCTTGTACTGTGCTTGTTGTTATTGCAATCCGTTCGTTATTCAATTCTTCCATAATCCTAAGAAGTTGTGTTTCATTGTGTATTTTCAAAACATTCCCAAAACCCCAACTCATTTTATTTTTTATTTATTTTTTTAATCAATTTTTATTTTTAGTTATATAAAACACAAATATTATTTCCATATAAAAAATAAACAGGAATTATTATGAAGTTAATATTTAATATTACATACATTTTTATCCTAGAATATCAACATTTTTATTCATCTTATTCTTAACATTATTATAACTTTTTTTTTATTAAATATCAATAAAGTATATAACAATTTTTCTTTTATTTCTTACCATTGTACATTTATTAAAATATAGTTTTAATTTTGTTTGACTAGATATTAATTTGTTGTACATTATATTAACTATTTCTTAATTTTTCATTCTATTCTCATGTTTGAATTTCTATTCATTCTGATTATATTTTATAGTCATTCGTTAAGAAAAAAGGTCAATTAATAGATATATCCTCAATTGGATTTTATGAATATTGAGAAGTGATTATTTCAGTTTCTTCATTATGCTCTATTGGTGTAATAGAGTTCATTTCTATCATGCTCGCATTAGATTGTTCTTCTTCTAATGTGTTGCCAGAATTGAATGTGTAAAACATTAAGTCTTTCATATTTTTTATAATATTGTTCATAGGATTTTGGCAAAGTCTAATTGTAATTTCAGTGATTTTAATCTTATTATAGACTCTTTATGTATTAATCCATTTATTGATAATATAACAGGTATTATTTCTACATATATTATTTCTCTATTGTTTCTTAATTTCTATTTGAATTCTTTGTATTTATTTATTTATTTTATGAATATAATTTAATTCTAAATTATTATCTTGACATATAACAACATCATTAATATATCATTTCTTTTCTTTCATATTTTGATATTATATATCTGGTCTTCTAGCATGGAAAGAATGGTCACTAACAAATAAATCTTTATTGTAATTTATAACCATTTCATCATTATTAATACATTATTGAGTATTAAAATCAATAGCATCAAATTCATTAAGATGGGTAATTAATATCTGTTTATATATTTGTTTACAAACATAATCATGTTTTAATATTTGGTTCTTTTTCATTACAGGACATCCTAACAATATATGACTAATAGATGCAATTGTGTTAGGACAATGTTTACAATATTTTAAAGCATCATTTTGGAGTATTTTAGATTTAATACTTCCTGTCATAGTTACTCCTTCTTGCATCTTTACTATTTGGAGAAATGCATTTCTTTTTATATTTAATGACCTCCAAGTGGTTACTGTTAATTTCTTATCATTAAAAGTGCCATTTGCACATCTTATATATTCACCACATTTCTTTTCTTTCCATTCACTTAAATATCTATCATTTAATTCATTATTTACCCATTCAAATATTTCCTTTACATTGTGCTTTCTTTCATTTAATTCTATTATCTCCATTAATTCATTAAAATTAATCTTCTTACAAAATGTTTTCTTCATTCTTTTAATTATTCCATTTGGATTTTCTTTTATTGTTTCTATCATTTCTCCTATTTCTGTGCTTGATTTCCACTTATATTTTAAATATATTCTTAATAATTCTTTAGCACATTCATCTCTTGCTGACATTAATCCTAATCCCAATTCATTTATTTTAACATATAATCTACTTTTTGGGATATTTCTACTGTATAATTGGAGTTGTATCAATGATTTTCTTATTTGTTTATCTATCTTCTCCAATTCTCCTAGTTTCCATGTGACAATACTAAATCCATATCTTAATTTAGAGATTATATCACTATTAATCTTTCTTATTGTAATGAGGCTGCTGTATTTCATAGTGTTTAATGATGATAAAATAGAAGACACGTCATTTAATATTCTTGTACATTATTTATTAATATTTACTTTATCTCCTATTTCAATACCAAGATATTAATAAGGATTATCATTAGTTACTCTTGGTAGTTCAGCTAATTCTCCATTTATTTGAATATTAATATTAGTCATTATCCCACTCTTTTCTACATTAATTTTTAATCCTATTGCATTAAATATTTCTTTAGTTAATTTGTGTGCTTTTTCCATTTCATCGAGGCTATTAGTCATTATCTTTAAATCGTCCATATACAATATGTGGTTTAACTGGACTTGTTTTTCTTCTCCATTCATTTTAATATTTAATTTGTTTATTTGTTTATCTAATTGTTTAGATAATATATCAATAGATAATACAAATAAGAGTGGAGATAAACTATCATTTGTATTATTCCTTTTTCTACATTAACTATACTTACACTTTCTTGATTATAATATAAATTAAGTTGTGTATTAATTAATATATATAATATACTATTAATTAATACAAGTGGGATATTAAAATAAATTAAACATTGTTTAATCCATTGATGATTAATACTATCATATGCTTTGGAGACGTCATAGTATGTTTCTACCCACTTCCATTTACCCTTTAATAATAATTGTTGGATTATAGTGTTGTATAACAATCCTTCTTTTGATGATATGTATATTTTTTACATTCAATTTGATTTAATGATAGTTGTTTTTCAATTGGATTTAGCATCAGCTGGCTTTCTATTTTCATCTTTAATATTGATGTATATACTTTTAACAAACAATTTAAACAAATTATTTGTCTGTAATTCTGTGTTTCTAATTTATCTCATTTCTTATATATTAATATTGTTCTTCATTGAATAAAGTGAGGAGGTATTTCATTAGGATTATTTAACCATTCATTAAATAATTTTATTAAATATTTCTTTGGTTGTTCTAAATATTTAATCCAAAATCCTTGTATTTTGTCAATTTCATTTTACTTTCAAATTAAGCAGTAAATTTAAGAGCACAGTCTAATTCATTTGGAGTGATTATGAACATTCTATCATTAATTCTATTTTCAATTAATATTTCATATAAATTAATATTCAGGAAATCTATATTAGTATTAGTTTCATAGATTCCTTTCCAGAAATTAATAGTGGAGATATTATCTGGATATTCATCTTCTTTAGGCTTATTTAGATGTTGCCTTTTTCCATATTTCATCATTTTATAATTCCATCTTATTCTTTTCCAATTATTCTTTCTTGCTTCTATTTCTATTATTTTCATCTTTCGGAGGTATTTATAATAGTTTATTTGTTTATTTGTTTTTATTTTAATATGATATATATCATATTTCTTAATATGTAATATTCTTTTTAATTTCATATATTGTTTATTATTAAGTAAATCTCTTAATCTACATATTTTTGTTTGTTTTATTCTTTCTATACTTCTCTTTCAACTTCTTTCTTGTTTATTTTTATTAATTATGTTAATAGTGGAAGCTACAGATTTAATATAATGATAATAATCATCTAATGTATTGATTGATATTTCATTTTTATTAATAATATTGATTATTTGATGTATTTTCTTCTTATTGTAATAATAGTTAATAAATTGTACATCTTCTTGTTCTTTCTTTTCTTCTTCTTTAAATATTTTCATTACCTCCTCTTCTTCTATTTCTTCTTTTTTGTTCACTTTTGATATTATTTCTTTTAATTCATTATCTTTCCATTGATGTTTTATTATTTCTTCCTCCATTATTCTATTGATTTCTCTTTTAATTTCATTCTTTATTTTAAATGTCTTCTTTAATATTTCTTTATATTCATTAATATCATTTACTTTAATTCCAAATTCTTGTATTAATCTTTCTATTATTTCTTCTTTAAGTTGACATCTTAATTTTCTTTCAAATAATTTCAAAGCAAAACATTTATAAAGTGTTAAAATTTCTTCTTTTCTATCTGTTTGCTTCCCCCATTTTTTTTGGTTGTCTAATTCTAATGTGGTGATCTTCTTATGCTGAATATCAATTTCTTCAATGGATTTCTGCATTAACTTTCTTTTTTTTTGGAAGATCATCTTCACTTGATGATATTTCATCAGCTACTACCACATTGGGGGTGAGGTCATTCACAATTTGTGTTTCAGATGAGTCTGTTATATTGTAAGTTACCTCATCTTTCTTTTTTTCTTCTTGTGTATTTTTATTTTCTAATTTAGATAATTTATCTTTCAGAAAGAGTAATTGTTGTGTTAAGTTATTTACTTCAGACCTTTTTCTTTCAGATTCAGCATGGAATTTGAATATTTTTTTATCGCACTTGTGGTTTTTTGTGCTTATCTCATTCTTATGCTTCTTCTTTAATGCCATAATATCTTTTGTTAGTTTATTAATGGTTTATTCTTTTATTTGTATTTCCTTTTTCATTTCTTCTTTCTCTTTCATATCCTCCTCCACTTTCTTTTCTATTTCTTCTACTCTTTTTTTCCTTTTTACTGTTTTCTTCTTCCTTTTCTACCAGTCTCTTCTTCTCTCCTTTAGTGATCTTCTTTTCATCAGCAAGCCTAGCTTCTACTCTCGTAGAATCTTTATCATCGTCTTCTTCACTTTCAATACTCATTACATAGTTATTGTATATTCTATTATCATTAATCTCATTTGGGTTGTATTGATTATTGTCTTCTTCCATCGTCATACTAATAGTCTCTTCTTCCATTCTGATTGTTTTGGTTTTTTCTCGTGCAAGAAAATACCATTTTCTCCATATTGTTGATGATGTATATTCTTTAATCTTGGTATTTTTAATTTCTTCTACTTCTTGTGGTGTAAGTATTTTAATTTCTTCTTCAAAGAGTTTTTTCCAATATTCTTTGTTTTGTATTTCAATCATTTCATTTATTTTATTTCTGTTTTGTTTCTTATTTTAATATTGTTTATACCTTCTTTGAGTGTTATTGTGGTACTTGTTTTTCTTATATTGATATTGTTTATTTCTGTTGAAATTATTATTAAAGTGTTTATGACGATGATTATGAATGAAGTGATGAGTGAAACGATTTGTATCATCTATGTTGTGATATTTATGGTAATAATTGTTATTGTAATGGTTAGTGTGATTATTCATGTATCTCTGTCTATACAGATAATACCTATTTTCACTCATTCTTCTATCATTTATATTTCTTGGTTGATGTGAATTTCTTCTTTTTTGGTTATTTATTTTTTTATATTTTTTGTGGTGTCTCCTGTATTGCATCTTTTTTTGATATTGCCATTATTGAATAATCAAAATAAATTAAGAAAATAAATATGATTAAAATATTTGTTATTTTATTTCAAAATAATTTGATACTTTTTATTTTATCTTCAATAAACAAAAAGAAATATTAACAATATTGATATCTTCTCATATTAAATATTTTAATAAAATAAAGTATCGATTATTTCTTCTAGTATGTTATTTAATGTAATTTTATCATTTTATTTGATTCTTTCATTTGATTTCTTTTATTCATTGTGTATTTATAATAATTATTTCTTTTCTTTTCTCTTTTATTTCTTATTCTTATTTTATTATCTTATTTTTCTTTATCATTTATTATCTTTATTAAATTAATTTGATTGAAATGGTGTTGATAAAACATGAAAATTCAAATCACAAAAGATGAAATAATAAAAATAAAACAAAATTGAATTTTCTTCTCTTCTATTTTTTTTTGTTATTTAAAATAATGTAAAAATAAAAAACACTAAAAATAAACTAATTATAGAAAATAACAATATTATAATTTTATTATTATTATATTATTAATATTATTATATATTTATTGTTATTGTAAAAATGATAAAAATAACATTTATTTAAAATAAAATAGAATAATGTTTGATTTGATTTTAATAACGTGTATTAACTATTTAAACATTCATATTTTGAACTTATAAACATCAAATTAAATTCAAATGGAAGAGGTTTTTATCAAACAAATAGAAGAATGGACAGAAAAAAGAATATCTGATATATTCTTTGATTCAGATAAAGATGATTGGAATAAAAATACATCAGTATTTGATCAAAGAATAATGAATAAAGAACATATAATAATTATTATTGAAGATTCAAAAGGAAATAAATTTGGAGGATATGTTAATTCTAAAATTGATAAAGATGAGTGGATAAGTGATTCAAAATCATTTGTATTTTCATTAGAATCAAATGAAAGAAATGAAGGAATGAAGAAATTTGATATTAAAGATACAAAACGTGCATTTTGGTTATGTAATCAATCACATGATTGTTTGTTTGAATTTGGATGGAGAGATATTTGTATTTATAAAGCAAGTTATAAAACACTCTCACAATGTGAACAAAATTCATTTGAATATAATGGAATATCAAATGCACTTTGTGGAAAATATTATTTCACACCAAAACAAATCATAGTAATTGAAATGAAATGATTCAATCTTGATTAATTGAAAATGAACTAAAAAATAATAAAAACAAATCAATGAAGAATATGAACAATTCCTTCATCTGCCAATGAATGAAATAGTAAATTAAAAATAGACATAATTCAATGATGATTTATTTTATTTCATTTGAAATATTCACACCCAATGAGGGTGTTTTTAATAAATAAGAAAAGAAATAAGAATAAAATAGAAATAAGATGAAATGAATAAACAATTTATTTGTATCATTTCATTGAATTAATTCATTATGAATCAAATGAATAAGGTAATAGAAATAAGAATAAGAAACAAATAAAGAAATGATAAAATATTTATATTATTTATGTTATTATTTCTTATTCTTTATTTTATTCTTATTTTTATTTTCTATTTAAACAATAATAAACAAAACATAATAAGAAAGATAAATAAGAATAACACAACACAAAATAAAGAATAAGAATAAAATATACAATAAACAAGAAATGACAAATGATAAAAGATGAACTAAATAAAATAACAACAAGAATATAGAAAATAGAATGAAATAAAATAAATTTAGTGATGATTAGAAAAGAGGAATTGAAAAAAAGAAGAAATGAATGATGTTTATAAAAGATAAAAATAAAATAATAAATATAAAATTAAAACTAAAATAACATAATAATATAATAACAACATCATTGTTTTTATCTTATTTTATTTATCTTATTTTATTATTCTTCGACCATTCTTTCCATGCTAGAATACAAGATATATATTATCAAAATATGAAAGAAAAGAAAGGATATATCATAGATGTTGCTATATGCTAAGATACTAATTTAGAATTAAATTATATTCATAAAATAAATAAATACAAAGATTTACAAGAGAAATTAA
>NW_001914963.1:4077-50689 GCF_000208925.1 Entamoeba histolytica HM-1:IMSS | reverse complement strand
CAGACTTTCTTTTCATTGCTTTGAATTTGAAAACTAATCATTAAAATAGTCAAAAAATATAGATTGAATCTTTCCTTTCATAAATACTAATCATTCTTAATAAAATAAAAAATCAAATAATATCACACCAAAAGTCAATTGAGTGTAAGTTTTATCTGTTAGATTTAGCAACACGTTCCATATCTTCCTTCTTCTTAATGGCAAATGAAGCAGTGTTAGATTTAGATGCGTTGACAATTTCATCAGCAAGACATTCGGCAAGAGTTTTAGAGTTTCTGAATGCTGCACTTCTGCATCCCATAGTCATTAAATAAAGGGCTTGGTTGATTCTTCTTAATGGTGAAACATCAACAGCTTGTCTCTTAGCATTTCCTCCTGTTCCAACACGAGTTGAATCTTCTCTTGGGGATGCGTTAATAATGGCATCAACTAATACTTGAATTGGGTTCTTTTCAGTTAATAAATGAATAATTTCAAAGGCTTCTTCAACAACTCTCATAGCAAGAAGTTTCTTTCCTGAATTCTTTCCATGTTGCATCATACAGCAAACTAATCTTTCAACAATTGGGCATTGAATCTTTCTGAATGGCTTAATTTGATATCTTCCAGCTGTGTGTGGAAGGAAGACTTGATACTTAAGCTTACTATTAATGGCAAGGAGTTCCTTAAGTGAAATATCACTAACGGTAACATCATAACTCCATTTATTGAAAAGTTTTGGTGCAAAAGTGTGTGCAGCTTCAACTGGTTGAGCGACGGTTTCAGCCATTAATGCAACTTTTGTTCTAGTTGTAGGGTTTATTAATTTTTAGTAAATTACTAGATTGTTTTTACTATTAAAATTGTTATTTAGAAAAATAGAAAAACATTATTTATTTCCAAAAAACAAAAATTAAGAAGATAATAATAAGTGAAAAGTAAAAGATCAGATGTATAATTTTGTATTAGAACAAAAGAATGGGTGGAGTTGTTTTTATTTATTTGAAGAAAAAGTGTTGATTAAAAACGTATTGATAATGACAAGATGATAAAAAGAATAAAATTCATCACCACAAACTATTCTTAAAGAAAAAAAATTAATAAAAAGATTCATACCTTTTCAAAGTAAAGAACTTAAAATATAATAAAAATAAATGGAAGAGATTGATATTATTACAACTGGTGGAATTGTATTATTCAAATGGGGACAAGGAAAATTAAGAGGGGAACCTATCAATGCGGTTATCAAAGACCATTTATTGGCTGATAGAACTGGAGAAAGCAAAGCAATTGTTGAGAATTATATGATAAGATGGTTATCAGATAATGAAACCTCAACTATAATATTAGTTGTTCATGTTAAAACAATTAAAGTTGATTATATTGATTTATTTATTAAAGAAATGATGAAAAAATTTAAAGAACAGTATTTACCAAGTAAGACAATTGTTAAAAGTGTTATGAATACTACTGCAGAAGAAACATTAAAGGAGTGTCAAGAACGTTGTAAACAAGACAAGGCTAATAAAAGGATGAGGAAATTTGAAGAAACTGAAAAGGGAGCTGAAAAAGCAATGAAACTAAAGAAAGCTAAAGGTGAAAGTAAAAAGAAAGAAGAAAAAATTATAATTGGAGAAGGTGAGAATAAAACTTATAAATTTGAAGGAATGAAGAAACAAGAAAAACCAAAATCAAATGGTTCTACATTGTCTAAAATTTTTGCAGGATTTAATGGTACTAGAATTATTGATGAAGCAGAGTCAATAGAACAAGCAGAAAAAATAGAGAAAATGTTAATTGAAAAAAATGTTAATTCTGAAATTGCAGCACAAATTAAAAATAATATTCAAACCTTATTAAATGGAAAGAAAGTTGATACTTTTACATTAAGTGGAACTGTTATTCAAGGTGTTACTGAAGTACTTACTCGAATTATGACACCAACAAGTCCTATTGATGTTGCTAAAGAAATATCTGAAAAGAAAGCAAATGGAGAGGTTTATACAATGGTGTTCTTAGGAGTTAATGGTGTTGGTAAATCAACTTCATTATCAAAAATGGCATGTTGGTTAACATCACTAAATTATAAGGTAATGATTGCAGCTTGTGATACGTTCAGAGCTGGTGCTGTTGATCAATTAGCTGTCCATGCTCAAAAATTAGGAATTACATTATATGAAAAGGGTTATGATACTGATCCATCTGCCATTGCTAGAAATGCATTAAAACGAGCAAAAGAAGATGGGTATGATGTATTATTAGTTGATACAGCAGGAAGAATGCAAGGAAATGATGCACTGATGAAAGCCATTGCTAAATTAGTTCATTCAGCACAAACTGATTTAGTACTGTTTGTTGCTGAGGCATTAGTAGGAAATGATGCAGTTAATCAACTGACAACATTCAATAGATATATTATTGATTATGCACCAAACAAACAATCAAAAGGAGTAAATGGTATTATTTTGACTAAATTTGATACTATAGATGATAAAGTTGGAGCAGCCATATCATTGACATATTGTACTGGAATACCAATATTATTTGTAGGGTCTGGACAGCATTACACGGATTTAAAATTATTAGATATTGATGAGTTAATCTCAACACTCTTAAAATAAAAATAACCATTTTTCTTTTTCATCATTTTTATTTTATATCTTTTTATCAGGAAAGTGCTGAATGAAAAGAAACACAACAGACAACATAAAAGCTAATAACAAAAGAAAAATTCATTATCAACCAACAAACATAAATGACAGAAGAATGAGTGAAAGTATGTATTATCTGTATTAGCAGGGAAATATTAGTAATCACATGAAACATTACCATAATAATGACTATAATCAAGACAAATACATCATTAACTATATGCTTCTTTTCACTCATTATTTCATTAATTTTCATTATCATAACTATTTTATCATAACTTCAATAGAAATCAACAGTATTATCATAACAAAAATAAATTTCATAATAAAATACAACAAAACATGATTATGTATGTAAACAAGTTATATAAACAGATATTAATTACATAATTTAATGAATTTGATACGTTTGATTTTTAATAATCCTCTTAAATGTATTAATAATGATGAAACAGTTATAACTTACAATAATGATTTATTTATTAATGACAATTCATTCTATACTAGAAGAAAATATATATTAACAAAGCATGAAAGAAAAGAGATGATGTATTATAGATGTTGCTATATTTCCAAGATATGAATATAGAATTAAATTATATTCACAAAATAAATACAAAGAATTACAAGAGAAAATAAGAATTAATAAAGAATTAATAAATGAAGAAATAATACCTGTTATATTATCAATAAATGGATTCACAAAGAGTCTATAAAAAGAATAAAAATAATAAAACTACAATTAGACTTCTCCAAAACCATCTGAACAATCACTATAAAATGTATGAAAGAATTAATGTTTTACACATTCAATTCTGGCAGCACATTAGAAGAAGAATCCAACTTTCTCTTAATATAAAATAAATATAAAGGATAAGTAAAACATAATGAAGAAATTGAAATTAACATTTCTAAATAATCATAAAAATAAACTGTTAATAAATATATTAATTAACACTTTTTTTACTCTAAATTAGAGGTTAGAAGATTTTATGTTAGAAGTACAACACAAACATTAAAATACATCAAAATTTTAATTCATCATCTATCATCATTTATGATGTTGTATTTTTATAGAGAATGTATTACCCAACATTGCAAGAATAGTAATGATTCTTATTTGTGATGATGGATAATATTTATTATAAGAGAAATATCTATATTTATAAAGATAGTAGTATTATTATCTGTTAAAAATATGTGTGATAATATGAAGTATTTATCAAAAAAAAAGAATTTCATGCTATTGGTGACAAAAGAAGATAGTCATAATAAGACAGTGATAATAGGATGTTCATTCTACATAAAATAAGAAAATAAAACATGAAGAATTTTAATACACGACTAAATTCAAATAAAAATCAAATAACAATTAGAATAATTTAAGTTGATAATGTTTGAAAAGACTTTAATTTCATTAAAATAAAGGAAAGAAGAATAAAAAAATTACACTTCTCAACAAACATGAAAAATTAAAGAAAGAATGAATTGTTAATGAGTAAATATTCTTAAATACAACTATGTGAATATTCTCTAGTGAGCAAAGAACAATAGAAAATACATTCAATAACATTTAATTAATTATTTTTTATTTATATAAAACTTGATAACATATTAGATAGATGGTACAGTAAGAAAGGAATGTGGAATAGAATTAAAAAAGCCCTAGGTCATAAAATCCCAGAAACAAAAATAGAAGAAATAATAAATGAAGGGATAGAAAAGAAAAAAGAAAAAGAAGTAGTAGTAGTAGTAGAAATAAAGAAATTATTGACAAATACATCAAAAAATGGAAGTATCATCAAATAAGTGAACATTTTAGAAGATGGTTTGAGTCAAAAGGAGTAGATAAAACTACTACAGTGAAAGCATGGAAGTCCATCAATATTAAAAAGAATGCATTTCTTCAATTAACTAAAATGCAAGATGGAGCAATATTTTGTGGGTATAAGAAAGCAAAAATAATGAAAAATGAAAGATTGAAATACTGCCCACTATGTAAAGACAAGATAGCTACAGTAGAACACATTCTACTATCTTGTATTTATCATAATAAATCACAAATGGAAAAACATGACCATATTGGCATTATAATATTGATTGATAAGAAAATATACATTAAATAATCAATATAAACATCCTATATGAAACAGTGTTCCAATATAAAGACATCACTATGATATGGAACAAACAAATAATACATAAAATTGATGGACAATACCACAAAATATCAGATATATATGTATTAGATAAAAAGAATAAAACTGGTCTAATATTTGATATGACTATTGTGGATGATCACAATATTAATTAAGTGTAAATGAAGAAAAGAAATATGTATAAGGAATTAAAGAATATTCTAATGAAAATAGAAAAATTAAAAGATGTCAAAATAATTCCAGTAATAATATCAATTAATTGAATTAATAAATAAATAAAGTATCAGACTAATCAAAGAATTAAAAATTGAAATTGACATTGTTAAAGAAGTAAAAAACCTTGTAATAAAAAACATGATGGATGTCATTGAATACTGCGGAGATCACAACCAAACATACTCCGTAGAGCTACTAGAAGAAGAAGACGAAGGGATGGGATTAGTCTCCCCTGAGCCAGGAAGAATAGAATCTATTTCTATTAATACTTAATTAATTGATTTTATTATTTATATAAAACTTGAATGGTTTAAAAAAAGTGAGAAAAGCTTTTTTAGAAATTTGGAATGAACTTAAAAATAAGAATTTTAGATATCAATAAGAATTGATGGATGTAGAAGGAATTATATTTGATCAATGTACTCTTTCATTAGATGAGAGTGATTTAAAAATTAAAAAAATGATGCGATTGAATACAGAAGATAGAAGTCTTATCAAATGTTTAAAATTAATAAATACTGGATTAGTTGGACTCAATAAGTTTAAAATATCAATATGCCCTCAAATACTTCAACACTTTAAAGAGGCATATAAGTCATTATTACTTTTACCAGAAACAAGTTTTTCAACACAACAAATTATTACTACAACATTATTAATTAGAATTAATGAATTAAAAATTATTAATAAAGTTGTTGCTCAATTAAAAAGAGGTGAAATACCAATTGTTTTTATTGATAAAATTGATCAAGAAATTATTCGATTACAAGAGTTAAATACAGAAATTCTTCAGTTTCATATTAAACAAGTGTTATCTGAATTAATTCTTATTAGAAGTGTTATTACTATTGCTAAAGCAGTAAGTATTTTTGATATTAATTTGCTTCATTCAACAATGAAAGACGTTGATACTACAAGAATGAATATTATTTCAACTATTACAGAAATTTTTTGTGGTGATCCAATTAAAGTTAAACAAATGTTAAATACATTTTATTCATTTGAATGGAATAATTTTATTAATAAATGTCTTGATCTATGTATTAGAAGAGGAGATATTTTATTAGGTCCTCCTAATTTACAATTGTTTAAATCACTTGAACTTTTTGAGTCATTTCGTTTAAGGTGGAAAGGTAATTTTATTATTCTTCATTCTATCTCTTCTCTTATAAATATAAATAATACACTCAAATGTTTTATTGATAATTCATATGGAAATCCATCTCATCCAATAAGTTTGATATATCCAGAAAGTTTTATTGATGAATATGAATATTGGATTCCTTCAATCCTTGCTACTATAGTCTCTGCTAGTGATTTTTCTTCTTATCTTGTAGAAGAAGAACGAAAAGAGCTTCGATCTTTTATAATAGTAAAATGTGATAACGTATATTTTATTTGGTGTGGACATTTTATCACTCAACAAATTGATGTGATAGCAGCGCAGTTTGATGAGATGATTAAACAATTGTATTATTTATCGGATTTGTAAGATTTTTATCATATCTCTTTTTTTAATCACAAAAATTTTCATTATCATTAGTTTAAACCTCAATATAAATCTCATCTTAAAATCAACAAAAGCAAAAGGAATAATAAATTATAATAAAATTATAAAAGAATAATAAAATTATTAGAAAGAAAAAACTGAAAAAATTGTATCTTTCAAAAGAAAAAATCCAGTAATTGATGACAGAAGAAAAAGACTTTATAGTATTTGATGTGGAAAAAGAAAATAAAAAGAATCAAGTTGTTCAATGTGCTTTCAATGGAAATGAATCAAAACTTAGTTCTAATGGAATAACTGGTAATGTTAATATAATGTTGACTAATACTGATGAAACAGATACAGACGTTGAAGAGATGAATTATATTGTAAAAAAAATTAGTGAAGAAAATTATTTTTATTATATGCGATCAGAGTATGAAACATTTTTATTAAAATTCACTACAACAAATATGAAAAAATTATCAGATCAATTCTATAAAGAGTTTGTCAATAAGAACATTAAAGTGTTCTTTAATAAAATTAAAAAAGAAACAATGTACACGGAATTAATATTAAAGTTCATAACATTTTATTTAAATTTATTCTTTTCTAGAATTGAACTTGTTGATGAAGAAGGATGGAAGTTATTTGGTGATATTTTCAATTATGAAGAATTTAAGAAAAGTAAAACTGTGTATAATATTGAAAAGGCAAAGTATATTGAAGAAGTACCATTAGTTGTTGAATTTATTATAGAAATAAATAAAATAGATGGGTTTAATAAAATATATGAAATGATTAGATTATATGATTTAAAACTTCTTAATTCTATGCTTACATCTGTTAGTTATATTTTTTCAAATGACAATATGTATTTAATTGAAGACCAAAGAACAGAAATAGCAAAAGGTATTTTTGAAAGAATGCAAGAATTGGATTGTAAAACTTGTTCTATTCAATTAATCAAATCATTTATATCAATATCTGAACATTTTCTTTGTGTTGAATATATAGATTATATTATTTGTTGTGTATTAGTAAAATCATTAAATTCTTTTGATCAAAGAATGACATTTTTTACTTCTGCTACAAGACTATTAAAAAAATTAACATGTGAATGGGTAAAAGAAGATTTAAATAAACATAGTTTATTAGAAGAACATAAAGAAGATCCTTTTAAAACACAAAATGAAATTGTTGAATTATTTATTCCTTGTTTAAGTATATTAAATGAATCTATTCAAAAACAAATATTAATTACAGCATTACCAATTTTTGATTTCTTAAGTAAACATGGAAAGAAATCGGAAATATTTGAACGTTATTTAATGATTATTGGGAGCGGACATATTTCAATTGTTGAAGTTATTATTCCTGTATTTAAAAGTATGATTGAAGAAGAATTAAATGATGAGACTTTTTCATTAGTTATTTCAACATTAAGAAAAGTAGAAGACAAAACTATTGGACATTTTGAATTGTTTTGTGATTTAGTTGAAAAGAAAGTTTCACTTTTAAATGAGTTATTTGACTTATTTATTAATAAAAGTGATATAGAAATTTCTCAAATGTCAACTTTATTTTCTAAAGTTATTCAAGTAACTGAAGACAACCCTTTATTTAATGAGTTAATTAATAAGATTAAAGAATTTATTGACAATTCATATAAGGAAGAAAAGTCAATAATATTTTGTGAAGCTGTATTTGCTTTATTAATTGAACATTCCCAAAGTAGAATATTCATTGAAAAAGGAATAAATGAAATATTTATGAAAGTAATCACTGATAATATTCAACTGGAATTTACTAATGAAAGAAAGGAAATAGTTGGTGGTGCCTTAAATGTTTTGTTAGGAATGTCTCTTATTGATATTGAATTACCATTAACACTATTTTCAGAATTATGGGAAGTTTTTATGAACCAAAACACTTCACAAGAATTTAAAAGTCAATTGTTTTTATTCTTCAATAATTTCTTTAGTAAAGATAGTGAAGCAAAAGAATTAGCTTTATGCCCATTAGATGAACATCTCCATAATGATGATGAAATTATTCTTTTTGACTCTTCTGAAGGAGTACAATTAATTAAAGTAATCATTGAAGAAGTAAATAAAGAAGCTTTAATAAAAAATGGAGAAGGATATAAATTTAATGGAAATTTAAATGATATTGCTCATCTTGTTCCATTAAAGCGATTATTGATTATCACTAATAATAAAGTTACTGAAGAAAAAGCAATGGATTTATTGGTATCTATTGTTAAGTCAGTTCCTGTTCAAGTTGGATGGAGGGTTGTCATAGAATGGATAAAAGACATTAACCAATTATATTCTCAGAGCCATGACGATAAATTAAAGAAAGAACAAGTTATTAATTTAAAAGTTTTAAATGCCTTATTAATTGAATGGACTTCAACTAGTGAAGGAAAAGCAATTTCTCATGTAAGGTCTTTAAAAGGAAAACCAATGATATTTAACGTTATTATAAAGACAGGAGAAAAGGTTATTATGAAAAACCAAATTAAAATTTTATCATCTTTAAGTATTGGAGAAATGAAAAAAAGAATTGAGAAAGAATTTAAAATTGATTTAGATAAATCAACAATTGAAATAGATGGTGTTGATGATTTTGATGAAACCACAAGTATTAGTGATTTGTTACTACAAAATGAAAGTGAAATTGTTGTAAAAATGGCAAAAGAAGAAAGTGATAATTCGTTATTTAGATCAAATGAATTCCCATCTTCTCAGTATTACAAAAAAGAAGTTAGCATGGAAGATGTTAAAACGTTAGTAGAAATGACTGGAGTTTCAAAACAAATTGCATACTGTGCTTTAAAAAAATATTTATATTATTCCAATGCTGTTGATTTAGCATGTTCAGCATTGTTTGATGATATTGACTCTATTACAGCGGCATATACAAAAGACCTTGAAAATGGTGAAATTTATGATATTCCAGATGATGATGAAGTTCCAAAAAAAGAAGTAGATCTTTCATTTATTAAATTAGTCTCAGACTCAGATGAAATAATAACAATTGTTGAGTGTTTAAAAAAACATTTTGGAGAAGAAGTTGAAAAAATTGTATGGAAAATTATGATGAGTTTACCATCATTTAGTGGAATAATGAAAAAAGTTAATTCGTGTTTTGGAATGAGTGAACTGTATGGACCAAAAGGAGTATTTAATCTATTAACAGAACAGAGTGACTATACATTATTATATACTTTACAATTAGTTGATAAAATATTGTTTCCAGAAAAAGATAATGAAAATTCTACTACAACAGATACAATAAAAAGTCAAACATTATTAAGGGAGATTATTGTTAAATCTCAACCAATTTTTGATCAAATTTGTTTGGCATTCAGAAGTGTATTAAGAAGAGAAAGTAATTTGATTGTTGATATTGTTGAAATGTTCAGTAAGATATTTTCATTCTTTATTCATAAGTTATGTAAGCATCAACAATTGACATTTAATGTGACAGAAAATCATGAACTTTTTGATGAATGTTTTGATATAATTCTTAAGAACCCAAACAATCCTCATATTTCAGGTGTTTTTATTTCTATTTCTTCTTCTGTTTGCGAGTTAAGAAATAAAGGGTCTAGTATTAATGTTGTTCCTGATCTTCATGACTTTCTTATTCAATACTTCAATTCACAACAAAAGTATGATGATGAACAAGTCATTACAATATCATTTATAACTTCGTTAGTCAATTTTTATCAAAGTAATTCAACATTATTATATGACCAAACACAAAAGTTAATGAAAGATTTATTTAATGCATTAGAACTTTATGGAACAAAAAGGGCAATATATTTTTATACTAAAACTATTTGTTTATTGATTGAAAGTATTAATGAAAATATTATTGATTTTCAAGAAGTATTTGATTATGTTATTCAAAAGATATGTACTGTTGAACCAAATGAACAATTTACTGATGACTCAGATTATTATATCACTGGGTTATTAAAAATTGCTAAATTATTATTACCAAAAGTTGAAATTATTCCAGAGAAGATAGATTTAACTATTTCTAAAGTATTTAATAACTGCTATGGAAATCCATTAAAATATAAATTAAAATCAGTAAGAAATAGTTCATATGATTTAATTAATACTGTATTTACAATTTGTCCTAATCTTATTAAAATGTTTAGTACTGAAGTATTTGATAAATGTTTCCAATACAAAGTTATTAAAAAATTAGATATAGTACCAAAGACGAGTAGAACTGGATATAGAGGAATAAGGAATATTGGATCAACATGTTATATAAATTCAATTCTTCAACAACTATTTATGATGAAAGAATTTAGAGAAAAAATTTTAAGAATAGTATCAACTGATACTATGAAAGTTACAAAACAATTGCAAAAATTATTTATTTCATTAAAAGGTGGAAGTCAAGATTGTTATAGTGCAGACTCATTAATCGATGAAATTCAAAAACATAAAAAAATGTATGACCTCAAAGTTCAGCAACATGACGCTTGTGATTTCCTTATTATGTTACTTGATTGTTTAGAAGATGAAATGAATAAAGGAAGTCAACAACAAATATTTCCAATATTTACATTACAAACTGTTATACAAACTGATTCACTAGATAGTACTGTAAAAGAAAACCGTGAAACAAAAGAAGAGTTTAGAACTTTACCATTACCAATTCAAGGAAAAAGAAATGTAGGACAATGTTTAAGTAATTTCTTTAAACCAGAATTCTTTAAAGGAGATAATAGATTAAAAACTGATGATGGAAGGTATTTTAATGCAGTAAAACAATATAAAATTGAAAGTTTACCTCATTATCTATTTTTACAATTAAATAGATTTGATTCATTTGATGTTAATGTTATGAAGATTAATGATAAATGTGAAGTACCATTAACTCTTGATTTAAGTAAATATATGAAAAATAAAAATTTAAATGGAGAATATCATTTAAATGGTGTTGTTATTCATACTGGAAATGCTGGGTATGGACATTATTTTTCATATATTTTAAACGATGGAAAGTGGATAGAATTTAATGATAGTAGAGTTAGTTATATTTCATGTGATATGGCAACAAGGAATATGAATGGTGGATACAAGGATTTTGGAGGCTATTTGCTCGTGTATGAAAAAAAGGGTTATCAAGAAGAACAAAATCTAGACCAAGTTGGAGAGGATATTCTAAAAGAATTAAAAGCTGAAGAAGAAAGGATTAGTAATGATGTAATGTATCATGACAACCAATGTTTAAAATTAATACTTAAACAATCTAAATTATTTGATCCAACAGTAATGGGAAAAGCTATTATGTATTGTTTTAGATATGCATTTTCTTTATTAGATGAAGGAGAACAAAATAATGGATTAGTTGATCAAATTATTGAAGGTATGACGAACTATAATAATCCAGAGATTGGTAAAAAAATATTAGAAGATGCTATTAAAAATGATTTTGTTTCTTTATATTGTATTACTTCATTAGAAAGTATAAGAACAAGAGCATCAAGATTAATAACAACCGTAATTAGATGGGTAGCTGAAAATGATTCAGTAGTGTTATTCTCAGAAAGTGAGATATTATACAAGTTCTATCAATATCTAAGATCGTTATTAATATTTTCAAGGTCATATCCAAAAAATTTAAAACAATACTTTATATTGTTTGATGCCTTAGCTTCAATTGGACCACAAGCATGTTATTCTTTAAGTAAAATGGGATTAATCAAATCATTTTGGTATTATTTCCTTAATAAAAATGAATTTACTGAAAAAAATATCAGTACTATAGTGTTAGATGTATTTCCTGATTTAAAGTATTTTGTAACAACATTACAAAAAGTTATTTGTTCATGTTATACAGATGATCATAATAAACAAATAACTCCATTTTCAAATACACAAAATTCAGAATATTTAGATAATTCATATTCAAAGTATAAAAATTTAATATTTTCAAGTGATTTATTACTTCAATTAATTGCGTATAATTATGACTCGGGGTGTATTTTACTAAAACATATTAGTTATAATAATTTTGATGAAAGTTTAAATATTATTAACCAATTTAAAGAATACATTCATCTTCGTAAACATGAAAATGAATTGAGTAACTTTTTCAATGTGTTTGATGAATTGTTAATGATGAATGATGACTATTCTGAACTAAGAGCTTTTTGTCTATTTTCTCCATATACAAACAAACAAAGAAGTTCTTTATGTGGAAATATCCCACAAACAATGACAAATGGTTTATTGAAAAAGTTTAATATCTATTCACCATCATCAAAATTAAAACTATCATTTATAATTCGAATGTCAAAAAAATTACCATATGTTAAACAAATGTTATTGGAAAATACAATGGTATTAGAAAAAATGATCAATTATTTAAATCAAATTATTAGAACTAATTATCATGTATATAAAGAAAACCTTTCGGAACAAGATTTCATAGGTTATGGAAAATATATCATTCAAACTATACCAGAAGAAACAAAAAAAGAAATTGAATTCCAAGAACTTACTTATTTACTTGAATTAGTGGATGAACGTTCATCTATGTCATTTGATATTAATGCATTAGAACAAGAAATTAAAGAAACTAAAGAAGAGTTAAAACCACTTAAAGAGTATCAACCTACTTCTTCTGTACCAACTAAAGTAGTTTCAGATAGTGGTTATTTTGAATCAGATATTAATGATGATATTGGTTTGTCTACAACATATTCTCATTAAATACATTCAATTCCTTTTCTTTTTTTTTAGTATTTTATTTATATAACGTTTCATTCTTTTGTAATTTTTCAAAGAAAATTTAGAAAAATCCAAGCTACCTCTAAACCATGTTGGTTTATCTGCTTCTAACCTTGCTTGAAAATTACTTGGTTTGAAACACAAAAACTGTTATATCAATTGAAAAAACTCATTTAATACCTTTTTCTTTATTTTTGTAATCTATATATTTGTTCAAAGAAAGCCTCTTATTCTTAGACATGGAATTATGTCAATTATTCTTGAAGAAGATGGAATTGTTTTATCTAATCAAAAAGTTATATTCCCAAAGTATGGTTCAATAGAGTTGAACAAAGAGACATTGTGATTATCATTCTAATCATTTATTCCTTATATTAATGCATTCCCTTTTAAATATCTTGTTCTTAGATAGAGTTATACTAATAAACAGCACATTGATTTAGATACGACTAGAATTACTATTCCTCGATAGGGAAATACTTATTTGATTCTGTCTATTGTTCCAAGATGGATTTGTCTGATCAACTTATAATATCAGGAAATACAAACACACTGACTTTCTTCAAGAAGAAAAAAATATTTTAGTAAAAGAAAATCTTGTATTTTAGAGAAATAAAATAAATAGACAATTTAATTGAATTTATTTAAAAAGAATGAATTAACATGATTTTTTTTCTACTTTAACATAATTCTAATAACTTCTCTGCCACAACCGATGACTTCCTCTTTGCAAGTTCAATTAATTGAGGATACTTTTGGGTTAAATTTGTTAATGAATTTAAGGCACCAACTTGACGATATTCTCCGAAAGAACGTTCAACAAGAATTCGTAAAATTATTTCATTTAGACTCTGATCATTTAGTTCAATTAAATGAGCAAGAAATTGTTTCATCATTTCTGTAGTAGTAGTTTGTAGTCTCATTAAATCCACAATACCATTAACCAATTCAATTCTTTGATTATTAGTAGAATCTGTTATCATTTCTTTAAGAATATTTAATGAATTTGAAGTGAATAAGAAGACAACTATTGAAACACTTGGTAATTTATGGATTAATTTTAATATTGACTTAGGATTCTTTTGATCAAGAATTGATTGGTAGTCTGTTGGAATAGTTTTCAAGATTGGTTCAAAATGTTCAGCATAATTATCATCATGAGACACAACAGTTAAAATTGGAAGTCTTAAAGAAAGTACAGTATAAGGAATAACTGATACAAATGGAAGAGCAAATAAATGAACAAATGTTGGAAAACATTCTCTGATAACTAAAATACATATAAAAGTAGCTGATATAAGTTGTTTATTCGTAGTACTTTTATTAAGTAATAATGGTTGAATAAATTGAAGATATTTCATAAATAAATCAAAGTATACAATTAATGATTGATTTTTCATTTCAGATGGTTTAGACAATTCATATAAAACATTTCTATGAGAAAATAATTCTATCCATTGACAAGTAAATTTAGGATATTGATTTGGATGAAGAGTTTGAAGTACTTTTAAAATTTTTTGAATTAATAATACACTGTCAATACTATCTTTTGTTTTTTCAACTAAAACCTCAATTATCATTTCTAATAATACCAAATAAATATGTGAATGAAATTCTTGTTCTTTATAATTCTTTTCGAAGGATTTTATTATTTCATTAAATATTTGAGTTAATATATTTGAGTATATATTTTGTTCTGATTTATGTGAATTAATAATAAATCCAATAATTTGACTTGAACGATAACAATAATCTTTATTTTGTGTTTCAATACATTTTGTAATTAATTTATGAATACTTCTTTCAGTCATTTCTGGTGAAAGTAATTGAACAAATTTTTCAATAACATCAAATGCTAATGTTTCTTTTAATAATTCTATTAATTTATCATCTAAATGATTTTTAATTTCTTTCTTTACTCCAATACCATACATTTCCATTTGATAATTTGTAACTCCTCCATTTGCAATTTGAAGTTCTTCTGGTAATTTAGGAGCATCATTAAGATATTCAAATCCTTTTGCAACAAAACTCTCTTTATTTTTCATTCCTTCTTGTCGTTCAGAAGTAATAGAAATAATAAATTGTTCTAATTGTCGTTTAGCATTTTTTCTTAATTCATCTAACTTAATCCCAACTGTCATTTCAATGATTGGTTGAAGATTAGTCATAACAATTTCTTTCATTTGTTCAATGGGTCTTATGATATTTTTTTGTTTCATTGAAAAAGAAACAAATGGACATAAATATTTCCATAATTTTGACTCTAAACAACTTCTACAAGTATATTGAAGAAGTTTTTGTGCAATATCAAATACTCTATTAGAAGCTTCTGTAATTTTTTGTAAATTAGTTTCCATAGCAAAGTCTTTTTGAACCAACTGAGTAACAGTTGTAATTATGGTATTTAAACTAACATTTGTTGTTTTTGAAATATCTTGTAATGAAAAATCAAGTGAATATGTAATAATCATTGTCCATTGTAGTGTAGGTAATGATGGACAAATAAGATAATCTGGAATTACTGGAAGTGGATGTTCTGATAATAAATTAATAAAACTTAATGATTTTTCACAAAGTAAAAGTTGTTTTAATTTCTTTTCAGGAATAGGTTGTCTTTTTTCAATATATTCATTAAGAATACTCTCATCTCCATGACTTCTATCTTTAGCAAATTTAATTAATTTATTTAATGCTTCTTCTTCGGCAATTCTTATTGGATGAACAGTTAAATATTGTTCAGGTGAAATATGAAGTTTATTTAATAATTTATTAGAAGATTCATGATGCAAACAAAGTTCTGGTGATAAACTTGTTTCACAAACAAATTGCAATAATGGTTGTATCCATGGATTATTTGGAGTAAATACTGTAGAATTTGAAGATGCCATTAAGAAATGAATAATAAATTCTAACATTACATCATAATTTTCTTTTGTTAATTGATCAGTTAATAATATTTTAGGTCTTAAATGAATTGACCTTAATGGCTTATTCATTCCAATGGTTAATAAACCTAATAATGATCCAAGTGATTCAAATAATGAAGCACTGTGTTTATCATATTCACGTAATTTTAAAAAAATATTAATTGACTCAATAGTAAAAGAGAATAAATGTTCTGTTGTAGATTCCATTTCTTGTACAAATCGAATACATTCTTGTTGATTATTTTCATTTAATAAAGCAATAATAAATAAAGATATCTCAGTAAGTACTTTCTTATGATTTGCTTGTGGTTTTAATAAGTCAAATACTTTTTCTATTTCTTGTTTAAGTTGTTCTCTATTTAATCCTTCTATATTCTCTGTTGAAGAAACAATATTTTTTATAATTGAAACATTCTTAGAATCAAGTAAACTTGGAAGTTTGATATTAATAAATAATTTTTGGAGTAAATTTATTATATTAGAAAATTTATTATTTGCATTATCATATATTGTTTTATATAACACTGCATCATGTGTTTCAATATTTTTATTATCTTTTAATAAAACACAATACGTTGGCCATTCACTTAGTCGTGAACTAAATTGTTTTAATGCATGAATTCCACAATAAAAGAAATTACTTTTTAATGGTTCTCTTACAGCCCATAATATAACTCTTAATAAATGAATTAATGCACAATTTTTTAATATTCCTTTAAGAATAATTTCTCCATATAATTTACCAAATTGAATAGCAGTTTCTACTTTAGGAAAATCTTTTATTCTTTTAAACTCATCAAATAATGTTTTAATTAATAAAACAAATAAGTCATTGTCAATTTGTTCAACACTCATTTTTGCTTTTTGAATTTCTTCAACAAATTGTTCTACAGAAAATTTTCCAGCAAAATAGTCTCCAAACATTTCATTTGCTTTATTTGAAATATTTTGTTGTTGGTCTGTTTTAGAACAACACTGTTTCTTTGTTTCAATAGACTCTTTATCATAACCACAAGATGTAGCTGTTGCTAATAATTGTTCGATTACAGAATTGTCTATTTTATAAGGTGCTACTGTTTTAACTAATAAATGTTTATCTTTAATGAATTGAATAATTTCTTTACCAAAAATATTTCCTCTTAATTTTCTTTGTTCAATCAACCATTTATCTAAATTAAACCCATCTTTTTTAACTAATAAACATGCAATATCAAGTGCAAATGATGTTGGTTTCATTTGAGTAAGAACTTTACCAGATTTTTCAGTTTTAATAGAATTAATAATATCATCTATTAAAGATGGATTTTCAATATATAAATCTCTAAGTCCTTGAGCTAAAAGTAATTTATTATTTTTCCATAATTGTTGAATGATATTGTATTGTTGTATATTATTTCTTAGTAGTGCTAATACTGCACGTTGTCTTCCTGCACTTGCTTTACATTTACATAATATTGGTAATACAACTTCAATAGAATTATATATTGAATCAAAACCACTACTTGCTCGTTCTCCAATAGAAATAATTTGTTCTACAAATCCTTGTTGTTCCCAAACCATTTTTATTCCTCTTTGTGTTCCAACATTGTATAAAGAACAAATATATTTCATTAAATATTGACTTTCACTAGTTGATTGTAATGCAATATGAATAAGTTTTTGTACAATACAACCTTGTGCTCTTCCATTATTCCATTCTTCTTTAAAGAATGAATTAAATGGAAAATCTCCAATTTGTTGGAAGATTCTAATTAATAAAATAATAGCATTTAATGACTTATATTCATATCCTTGAAGGTCCATTACTTTAGCAATAATATTCCAATTTTTACATTTAGGTTTTAATACTGCTCCAATTATTTCAGCATCCCACTCTGATACTGTAGATGAATCATTTGTTGAACGTTCAACACATTGAATTAATAAAACAATTAATTCTCCTACTTGTTGTTCAGTCATTGAATCACCATAAATACTTGTTAATAAAGCAGAAAATGTATCTTTTGAACCAACACAAGAAGTACCTAATTCACCAACAATCTCTTCTGAAATAGTATGAATTGGTGGAAGTGATAAATCTAATGAAACAGGGTTTTCCCATGAAATTGAAAAAATATTAGCATTTGAACCATTAGTTCTATCAATTCGTTCTTTAGGATGTTCACATAAATAATCAAATAACAAAGCAGATGTTAACAAAGTTGGTTGATTAGGAAGAATACCAAATAAATATTCTCCAGAAGGACTAAGTCGGAATGATTTAATTTGAGTAGTTGAGAGTTTCATTGCTGATAATTCTTTCTTAAATAAAACTGCTTGGCTTGATTGTGTTAAAGTGTTAATTTCATCTCGTAATGTTTGTAATTTAAATGATTCTTTAACTTCAGGGTCTGAAGTAATTGAAAGTATAAGGGCTTTAATATAAATAAATTTTCCCTGCAATCCAGTTTTTTCTAATAAAGAAAGAATTTCAGGAGTTGTTTGTTTACTATTTTTCTTAGAAAGGCTATTGGCTATTAAACGTATTTGCAACAAATAGCTTTGCATAATTAATGATAGTAAGATTTTAGGTTATTCTTCTTTTTTTTTATTAATTTCATAATTACTTTTATTTTATTTTCCTTTTTTCCCTTTTTTTATGTTTTTATTTTGTTATTTTGTTATTTCTTATTTCAAGAATCTAATTTAAGTACTGTTGTAAAAAAAGAATTTAATTTATCAGGAAATAAAATAAGAGAAAAATCTACTAATTTATTTCTTTAATATTATAAAAACCTAGTTTTTATGTAAGTCAATTTGATTGCTTTTTGTTATTTATCTTTTCAAGTTTTTTTTTTGGGATTAGTTTCTTAGAGTAATTTTCTTATTTGTTTTCATATAGATTCATTTAATCATATGTTATAGTTAAAATGGTTATAAAATATAGCACCTTAAAATAAAATTAGTAGCTTAACTTGTGTTTAGTACTAAAAATACATAATGAAACTCATAAATTTAAAAAACGATTCATCATGTCAACAACATCAACTACCACTACAACCACTGCTACTGCAACAAGACAACAATTCCTTACTGTAGGTACTGGAAAGGGTCAAGGGATGACTACAAAAGGAAGGTCAACGAAAGGAACTACCCATGACCATAGAAGTAAAAAATCAAAGAAAGGGTTATCAAAAGGAGGACCTTCAAAAGGTTCAGGGTCATTATCAAATCAAGATATTTTAGAAGATTTAAATCGAACTCCAGTTGGGTTATATACGTTTGTCATTTAATTTTTTAATACTGTGCTGAGAAGTGTTTATTTATAAAAGTTGTCAATGAAAATTGGTTCATAAGATTCAGCTCTAATACATAGATTTATTGTGTCAATCATTTTACCTTGTGCTACGATTATTGGATGCTTGAAATTAAAAAGCCAAGACAGAAGAGAAAAATTATGGGCTATTGCTAATTTGATTCTCGGAATTGGTTTTGTTTTCATTGCTGTCGTAGTAGTCGTTCTTTATCTTATTTTTGAACTTAAGTAATCGACTGTGTGTTATGCTTCTTTGTCATGTCGCTTTTTAGATATTTATTTTATTTTGAAAAACTAACTCATAACCTGAAACAAACCAGAAAAACTTATTGTAATCACGAAAATAATGTAAAAGAGATTTAGAAAAGTTTATAGTTTTGAGTGTAAATTGAGATTATCATTAAATTAGTATCATAACATTTTTGTTTTTAAATTTTAATTGTTCTGTTCTAAAAAAAAATAATTTCTCTTCATTTTAAATATATTTGTTTATCAAATTTATTTTTCATGTTTTTTTTATAAAATTATCTGTTCTAATAATTGGTTTATTTTTTTCTTTAATCATTATTTTCATAAGAAAATCCTTTTCAAATGCAAGAAATACATCAAATTTTAATGCCATAGTTAGTGTGTAAAACCTTTGTGTATTGTAAAGAAAAACAAACAAAACATAGAAGTTCAATGTTGTACAAAAGAATGAATTTCAATAGCAATAAATAGCATAACAATAATAACAATAATAATGGTAAAAGAAATACTAAGGAAAATGGTTTAGAAGACGAAAGACACAAATAAAAACAAATAAGAAACAAGATAAATACAATAATAATAAAGATTACACCCATAACAAATACAAATGGCTAACAATAAATGATGTGAAATAATCAAAAGAATAAGAAGTGAGTGGAATAAAGGAGAATATGAGGAAATACTTAAAAAATATGAAGGTAAGAGGAAAAGATGGTATGATATCCTTCAAGAAGTATATTCAATCAAAAAGAAAAAGATAATTGAAAGAATCAAAGAAGAAATTAAAAACAAAAGAAATTGAAGAAAAAGACAATAAAATAATTGAAGAAGTAATTAAAAACAAAAATCCAAAAAAAAGAAATGAATGAAAGATGTAAAAATTACAAGAATAATAAATAACAAACAAAACATAATGATAATCAGACAAGAAATACAACAAAACAAAGAAATAGAATATTAATTGAAGTGTTATATTGTTTTTGCAATTAGTTGATTGAATAAGAAATTATATAAGAAATTAAGATGGGAACAAATAGAAAATATAATAAAAGTAATAAACATCAATGTAAGTAATGAAAATGAATATATTAAATATATTAAAATATCACATAAAATAAAAGAAAGTACTAAACAATACATTAAAATGAAAGTAAATGATATAATAGAAGGAAGAGTAGAGTGTAATTCAATAATAAAAACATCATAATAAAGAATAACTCCAATGAAATTGATGAAGAATATCTTAACACTCTCATCAATAAAATAAAAGAAATGAAAGTAGAAAATGTACAAACATTAATTACTACTGGAAAAGAAAAGAAGCTGACGAATTGATAATGGAAATTAACAATATATGGGTATGGTCAGGAAGCAGAATGCAGGATCTGCAAGATGATATGAAGAAGATTTCAATGGTTATGCACATATATCTCCAAAATAAAATAATAAGAGACAAATTTGATGAAATAAAAGAAATCCTAAAGAAAATAAATAGACTAGAAGATTTGGTCAAGGGAAGGAAATGGTACAGAATAAAGTACATCATGAAATTAAATGAACATGAAGAATAAGGAATTAAAGTCAAAGCACTAGAAAGAATAAAGTACCTAAAATATATGATGACAATGATGAAAGAAAGAATTAAATTTAATAAAGATGAAATAATCAGAATCAATACAAATAAAATAATGTTTGATTCTAACAAGAAAATTAGAATAAGGAAGAAACAAAAAATGAAATATACCCAAATAACGATATTACTTTAGAATATTGGAAATCGTTATATGAAACACAGGTGATATTAAATAAAGATAAATTGAAAATAAAACAAATCACATCGTGGAATGAAAGATATAGAAATTATGATAGTGTCATAATAACAATAAATGAATTAAATTTAAGTATAATGAAAATAAGTAACTGGAAAACACCAGGAATAGACACTATACAACTGCAATAAAAGAAAAAAAATACAAAGATAAAATATAATTAAAAGAAAAAAAGAATTAAATGAGTCAAATAAATGATATGAATAATGTTTCATATCAAAATATCAATGGAAATAAATGAAGAAAATGAAATAAAGAATAGAATAAAGAAAATAGAGAAACAAAGAAATGTCAAAAGAATTGAAATAATAAATTGAAACAAATGAATAATAAATACTTCAAGTATTAAATAAAGAAATAAAAATGACAGTTAAAAGAAATTAAAAAGATCATGTCATTAAAAATATGATAAATAACATGGAGCATTGAATCTATCACAAGTAAACGTATTCATTAGAGTTTATAGAAAATAGTTCATGAATGTGATTAATCTCCACTGGTTAATGAACAATAGAAACTAATTCTATTAATACCTAATTAATTGTTTATTTTTCTTTTTTTTAAAGGTTATGTAATTAACATTCATATTAGTTTCATTAATACTAACTGATATTATCCTTGTTTAATGATATTATTTGATTAAATGTAATAAATATTAATCAATTATTATTGAAGAAACAACTTGTTTATTTGAAAGTAATGGTTCATGAAAATCTTTTATTTTATGAGGAACAATAGATTCTGAATTAAATTTTTTTTTACTGATGAAAAAAGAGTCTAATGTACCAGGTTTTGGTTTACTTTCTCTTTCTATCATTTCAATAATTTTTTGAGAAGTTTGACCTTCACCAATAACAGAAGGAATAACATGGTCAGCATGAATCATTTTATAACAGTCAATTAATTCATTAAAACTACTATGTTCTGAATATGGCATTTTATATTCTTTAACTTCAAAAGAACCTTTACAAGTTGTTTTTTTAGCCCATCCAGTAGGTTGAAATATAATAATTCTATCATACTTATTTGGTAATTGTGATAATTCTACTGTTAAAGATGTTATACTACTATTTGATGTACTTGTTCTTATTTCTAAAGAAGACTCTTCTAATGTATATAATGATAAATCTCTTTTACATAATTTAACAATTGAATATTTGTTCTCATCAACATGTATTTTTATCCCAGTTTGTCGTGCTATTTCTTCAACAAACATCTCCTTTCCAATAGTGTATGTTTGAACAATAAACAAAGTTTTCCCCATTGATTGTTTAACAATTTTAACTGCTTCATTACAAATAATTTGTCGTTCTTTAAATTTATATTGTGGGTCACAATAAGTTGTATCAAGAAATAATGTATTTATATGTTGAGTAAAGACATATTCCTTCCAGTTTTTATCGTTTTGTAAAGTTGAATCAAATCTGAAATCACCAACATGGAGATATATTATTCCATCACTTATTCTTTTAATTACAAAACAACAACTTCCAGGTGCATGTCCTGCTTCAATTGCTGTAACAATATATCCATCATTATTTGATCCTTCAAAATAAGTTGGTGTATTTAATGGAATGACATAAAGATATTCATTTTCTACTTTGAACTTATATCTTACTAAATTTAATGTAATTTCAGTGCCTATAATTATTCCACACTTCCATCTACTTGACAATCCTAGATAATGGTCTGAGTGAAAATGTGACAATAAGAAATATTTATATCCCTTAATTTGATATTTAAAGGCATCAACAATAAATTCATTAAATAATAATTTACATGGATCACTAAGATATTGTTTATGAAGTTCTTCTCGACTTATTTTTCTTGTATTTGATAAACTCATCAATTACAAAAATAAGTTCTTAAGTTCCTTCATTTCATGCATTTAAAAAATTGAGTTTAATAAGGTAAAAAGAAAAGGATTTGAAAATCAAAAAAAAAAATTCAAAAAACAAGAACAAGAAAATTCAATAAAAACTTAAAAGAATATAATGAAATTATTTCGTCGTAAAGAGAATAATATCTTACAAAAACTTCTTCTTCCTGAAATTATAGAAATTAATAAAATAAGACAAGCAGTATTTCAATATGGTATTAACGGAGAAAATGAAGAAGAATCAAGATCCATCGTATGGAAATTATTACTAAATGTCTATTCATGCCAAAAACACACCTGGGAAGAAACTGACAATTTGCTACACAAAGATTATCTCACTTTTCTTAAAGATTTCTTTCCAAGCCAAAAGATTAATGTTACTGATGAAACAACTGATGCTGATCAATTGTTGTTATATGAAATTGATAAGGATGTTAAAAGATTATTTCCTAAATCTCCATTCTTCTTAGTTTGTTGTTTTATTTATTCAATTACAAAGAATTATTTTTTACTAATTATTCTAGGAAGAAAAAAATAGAGAATGTATTAGACATATTCTTTACGTACAGACTAAATTCAATAAAACATATCCATATGTCCAAGGAATGAATGATATTGCTGGCGTATTATTTTATGTTTTTGCACAATCAACTTCAAGAGCAAGAGCAGAATCAACTACTTATTATTGTTTTGCTTATTTAATGACTAAAATAAGTGATTGGTATTCACCAAAACTTGATTGGACGTCAAGAGGTATTCATGCACAATTAGCACGAATAGATGCTGTTTTAGCAATGAAAGAACCAGAACTTTATGAACATTTAGTATTATTAAATATCACAAATACATTATATTCATTTAGGTGGGTAACATTATTATTTGCACAAGAATTTCCAATAGAAAGTGTTTTATTAGTATGGGATTGTATTTTAGTAGATCCTACAGGTGATTTTATATGTTGTTTGTGTGTATCAATGTTAGTAGAAATCAAGAAACAACTACTTAATGGAGATTTTTCTTATTGCTTAAAAACATTACAGAAATATCCATCATCTGCTAATGTACATAATATTATTAAAAGAGCTCGTTCTTTTTATACTGAAAGAACATCTTTTCCACCTTTAGTAGAACCTACAACAGTTTGATATATTGTAACTTATTCTTTCAAAGAAAAAAAATGATAATGTAAAAGAATTATGTAGTTATTTAAAATAATTTTCGATTGTGACATTTCTTTTAATGATATTATATAAAACAATATTCAAAATAAAAGAATAAAATTAATTTAATTTTCATCTCAACTGTTAATCTTTTTTATGGTCAACATTCTTTAAAATATTCTTTTCAATCATCATTCGATAAAAAGTTGTTCCTAAAGCAGATAATGGACAAATAAGAAAGTCTTGTATAGTATGACTTGACATAAATGTTGGTCCATTCTTTAATAAGTCTAAGTCTGGTTCTGATGTAATAACATATCGATCAAGGTTACAAAGTAAAGCATGTGCTGCATAATCAGCAGTAACAGTTTGAACATTATTTTCCATAGACGCAACTAATTTTGGTTTGTGTTCATTTTCTATAGCAAAACCTGGAGTGTCCATGTTAGATGGTGCATAATAATGAAGATGAACATTAGTTCCTAAAAATTCAAATCTTAATGAATCAAGAAGACCTTTAATAGCAAATTTAGTTGGACAATATGCTGTATATCCAATTGATCCAATTAATCCAAGACATGATCCAATACAAACAATATCAATTCTTTCTATAGTTGGATTAGAATCTAATAAAATTTTAATTTCTTTCATCATTCTTAAACAACCAAAATAATTTAAGTTCATATCCTTTTCATATTGTTCATAAGTCATGTCTTCAATAAACCCTGGATGTGCAATTCCTGCACTGTTAATAAGAAGGGATGGAATTCCATATTTTTTTACAGCTTGTTCTAAGGCTTTTTTAACATCTTCAGTATTTCCCATATCACAAATATAATAATCACATGTTGTCTTTGAATTTTCTATTAAACATTTTTCTTGAGTTTCTTTTAATTTATTTTCTGACCTAGATGCAATGGAAAGATGTACCCCTTTTTTTGCTAGTCTTAATGCAATAGCTTGTCCAACACCAGCACTTCCACCAAAAATAAAAATATGTTTTCCGGTATAATCCCAATCCTTTCTTTTGAAAAGGAAAAATGAATAAACATAACAAATACCTCCAATAATAAACACAATGAGATAAGCAATAATAATAACAATAATAAGAGTTATTGGTAAAGAAATAAAAATTAAAGGGAAATCGAAAAATCCCATGTCACTGAAAAGTTATGAGATGAAAATTTTTTTTTTTATTCCAATAAAATAATAAGAATAATCACAAATGAGTTATTTCATATCTCTTTCCCACAACATATAATATCATCAAAAATACTCCCAAAATGTCTAATGGAAGAAATGAAATATAAAATGATACATCATCTGTTCCATCTAAATTGGTAGCTAACAATCCAATAAAAGTCATAGTAAATGGGCATAAAATACTTGCCACTAACATAAAAAACAAACTTTTTAATGCAGCAAGATCAGGTGTTCCAACATTGAAACAACAAACATTATTCCAACATCCATTTTCATCTAATGATTTATTGCAAAGACACAAACTACAAAAAAAGATAAATGTAAATACTGGAAACAAAAAAGCAATAAAAAGGAAGATGTACAATGGAATAAAAACTAACTGATATGACATATCTATTGAGTCTTCTATTTTCATAACAATAGTTATGACTGCTATAATTAAAATACTACCTGATGAAATACTTAAAATTCCTCTCCATGCTTGTGGTTTTGGGTAATGATCACAAACAAAACACCCACTAAATACCCAAAGTAATAGCCATAATAATAATACGACTGGAAAAATATAGTATGGAACTCCTAAAGAAACAGCAAAGAGAATAATATAATTAATCAAAATACATGGCTCATTTAATATTCCTATTCCACGTGAATTAAATATGAATAAATAACGTGCTGTCTGTATTGGAGAAGAGAAACATCTCACTGGTGGGTCATCTTCATCTGCATATTTTCCAACACAAAAATTAAATGTTGGGATAAAAGTGAAATAAAAGACAAATGGTAAACAAAAGAGTAAAGGAAGCCAATATCCTATGTTAAGCGTTCCTTCAATTTTTAGTTGAAGAAGAACAACTGAGAAATAAAATAATAAAATTGTTGTAATTTCTATTCCACAACAATTAACTCCATCTCGAATTTTAAATAATATACGTTCTATTTTATTATGATGTTCTTGTTGTTTAAATTCAAGTTGTTGTTCAGCCAATTCAGTATCTTCTTGGTGTTTTTGAATTAAACTATTAATGGCATCTTTACGGGTATAAGTCACTCTCCCAGTTGTCTTTAATACTAACGAAGTCCAAACTTCATCCCGTCTACAAATATACCATAGTCGACGATTTGTTTCACCAAATGAAAGTAAATCTCGTGGACTTAAAAATTGAGTAATTGAGAAGATTGTATCATCACTTAACAATTCGAAAGGATTATTAGAGGTTAATGGAGTAGACTCCATCTCAATATCTGGTAACCCAAGACTAATTTCAAAATCATCACTTTCTATATTCATTGGATTATACTACGATGTTAATTTTGATTGTTTTTTTTCTTTTTCAGATTTTTGTTTTATGTTCTGAAAATTTATTGAATAAACTTAATAACAAAGAAATAAACTTACTAATTACTAATAAAGAAAGATAAAAAATAAAATCTTTATCTCAAATTCTTAATTATGTCTGTTGATCCAATAGTTACATCTCAAGATATACTTGGAAGAACAAGAGCAAGTATTTTAACATGTACAAGTGATAACGTACAATCAATGAAACATAGTATTTATTCATTTTCAACTTGTCAAGGTAAGATTCTCCAAAGTACCATTGAAACGTTATTTAACAAAGAACTTCCAAATAATAATGTTACACTTTGGATTGATGAATATGGGATTAAAATAGTTTCAGAACAAAAAAGTGTTTGCCAAACAATTGTATTTTGGGAAAAGGATATTTTTGATTCATATATATTTGATAATAATCACAATGAATTCAGTGTAAAGATTCCACTAAAAGAGTTGGTATTATTTTTTGATTCTATCATATCTGAAGTGCGGTTTAATGTAGATATTTTTATATTAGAATCAAATGAAATATTGCTTCAATCTAAAAATAACATTATAACAGTTAGAATGAAAATTAACCCAATTTCAGATTCTATTTGTCCAGCAAACATATTTGATTTTAGTAAATTTAGAGTATTATTATATATAACTTCTTCTTATCAACCTTTAATCCCATCATTTGGAACAATGGAATGGAACCATTTATATCTAATATTTGATGCTAATATTGATGGTACATTAACAATATCATCTAGTTCTATTTCTGATTCTGTATCTACTCATTATTCACAAAATTCATTTGTTAAATTTGAATGTTATCAAACATTCTCTGCTCGTTATAGATTAAGTCAATTTAAATGTATTAGAAAAGCATTAAAACATTCAAAGAAAATCACAATTATGATTAACCAAAACAAATTGCTTTATATAGAATGTTCATATCAATCAGAAGACAAAGATGTTGATGCTGAAATTGCATTTTATGTTAGTGCACAAGTAGAAGATATTCCTTTTCCATTATTACAAGAAAAAAGTCAATCTCCAACACCATCTCAAATTCCTACACAAATAGAAGAAGTTTAAAAATAAACAAATGACAACATTAAAAAATATTGAAGTAAGATTTTTTTTATTCCCAATATTCTCTCATCCATTTTCTAATTTCTTCAAGGTCATATGATTGTGCAATTCTTTTAACTTCTTCAATTTGTTCTACATTGTCTAATAAAATTTGTCCAGGTAATATTGGATCTACTCGAAGAAACCTCTCACCAAATAATAATTTTCCTTCTTTTACAGTTTCATCTCTTCTTGCCAACATAAATAAATCAGCTAAAACAGGTGCCCATTGAACTAATCCACCATTACCAATTTTTTGAGCATCAAGATGAGCTGGAGTTGGTCTTCCAGCAGATAACGATAAACAAACAATATCTTTAGGATCAATTCCAATACCTTTTGCACCAATTAAATATGGCCAAGCTACTCCACAAGGAACATTATCTACAATACCACCGTCTACATAATTTTGATAAGGTTTATAATAACTTGGTGCAGCAGCAGATCTCAAACACACATCAGCAACTTTTTCTGTATCATTTCCTGGAATAATATTATTAAATGCTTCTGATTTGCAATGTCTTGTTTCTGAATCAATTCCACTATCAATAAGGAATGAAGGAATAAGAACATGTCGTGGTAAATCGTGTAATTTTAAATTACCAAATGCAACTTCTCCAAAAGCTCTTAAATAGTCATTGATGTATTTAGAATTTGTGACTGACTGAATAGAATCTTTCTTAAAAGAATATCGAATTACATGCTCAATCAATTTCATTAAACCATCCAAATTATATCCCATTGACAACGTAACAGCAACAACACTTGATGCACTACATCCACAAAACAAATTACAATTAACAAACATATCAGGAAATTCTGCAGATAATCTTTGAAGTAAAATAACTTCCATAAGCACCTTAATTCCTCCACCATCAAGAGAGATAATTCTATATTTCTTTCCTTTTCCATATTTATTTGGTTGTTCCATCATTCTTCTTGATAAAAATGCCTCTTTAATTAATACCATAGTTTCTCTTTTAAATTGATTAATACTAGGATATTTAACTATTTTATTCATAAATTTCTTTAATTTACTTTGTTTTGGTAAGTTATATGTTTGATATTTCTTATATAATCCTTCTACTGTTGTATCTTCATTTGGGTCTAATTCAATACATTCAATATTGAATGTATCTTCATTATCACTAATAGTATCATTTGTAGAAGAGTTACTATTTGAGCTAGGTAATGAAGAAGAGTCTGGTCTACTTATAGCATAACCAGCAATACCCATTAATTTTTGTTCTTGTATTATTTGGTCTTTTTTACATAAAGGTTTTAATAAATCCATTAACTCTTTGTTTCCACTTGCTTGAGCATATCCATATACATCAATACAACGAATTGTTTTATCTGTTGGTTGTCCACCACATTCAATTAATTTATTTACAACATCAATATCACCAGCCAATGCAGCAATATGCATTGGTGTTTCTTGTATTATATTATTTGTTTTTACTATCTCTGGATATTTAGCAATAACTCCATTAATTATACTATTTTTTAATGAACTTGGTGGTGAAGCTGCTATCCAATGTAGATAACTATCTCCAGTAGGTAATAAATGGTTTGTACTTGCTCCATGTTTTATAAGATATTCAGCAATTTCAAGTTTGTTATAGGCTGTAGCAATAAATAATGGAGTTTCTCCTTGAACATTTGGTTGGTCAATGAAAGAAGGAAATTTTTCACAGAAATATTGTAATACTTCAAAATTTCCTTGTTTACATGCCTCTTGTATTATTCGTATAAATTGTGGACTTGTTTGAATTGGAAATTGTCTTAAATCATCTAAAGATTTTATCGCAGTTTTTGTATTCATTTCAGTATTGATATATTTATTAATTAACAAAGCAAAAAGGTCTTGTTGTTGGTTTATATTCATTAAAAAGAAACAAAATTTTAGTTCAATTAATTTTTAGAATCAAAAAAAAAAAAAAAAATAAAAATCTTAAAATAAGAAGAACTTATAAAAAAAATAATAAAATTTTCTAAAAAAAAAGAAAGAAAAGAAAGAGATGGTTACGACTATGGCACATTTAAATGAATGTATTAATAAAGTCAGTGAATTAGAAGTTATTCATGAAGAAGTTATAAAAGAAATTTGTGAACAATTTAAAGTTATTTGTTTAAGAGAACAAAATGTTGTTCCAATTAATAGTCAAGTAACAATTGTTGGATGTTTAAATGGACAATTACATGATTTATTAAATATTTTTAAAATGTCAGGGAAAATACCATTTACAAATTATTTGTTTTTAGGAGATTATGTTAATTTTGGAATGAATGGATTAGAGGTTTACATCATCTTAATGTGTTATAAAGTTTTATATCCAACTAAAATAATTATGCTCCGTGGTCAAAATGAACTTAAAATGTTTAGTGAAATTGGTGGATTTCAATCTGAATGTTTTAGTAAATATGGTAATGATAATGTTTACCAAATGATTGTGGAAACATTCAAATATTTACCTATTGCTGCTGTTGTTCAAGAAACTTATTTATGTTGTCATGGTGGAATTTTAAATCATGTCTCATTAGATAATCTTAATACTCTTCCTCGTGTAAAGAATCTCACTGCATCTGACGCTTTAACTTGGTTTATTATTGCTCAATCTAAAGAAGAAAAATACACAAAATATTTCAAATGGTATGAACGAAATGATGAATACCAATTTACTGAAGCTGACGTTGCTCAATACCTTGAAAAAGAAAATTCTAATAATCCTTCAAGACATTTTAAGCTTCTTATTAACACAAATTCACTACAACCATTAGGTGAAGTACTTTCTGATAATAAATCCATTCACTCTATTTGGAGTGCAACAAATTTTGTTGGAGAATTTGGTAATTTAGGGTGTTATTTGGAAGTTAGTGGTGCTGGAGTGATTGACTCAGTTCAATATTGTGCACCACCCCTCTCTGCTATGCCAAAGAATTGGAAGCCATTACGACAGCAAATTCCTAAAGCCGTTCCTGATTTTTTTGCTTAAATAACAAAATTCATCGTTTCTTGGTAGTATTGTGTTATTTATTTTTAAGATAAATTTTTAACAAGATATAATCTTATTATTTTCAATGAACAAACTTCAATTTAGTATTCCTCCAATTGACTTTGTTGGACAAAGGATTGTTAACAAAAATATTTCAACTCTCATTCCAATCATCACGGTTTGTTCTTCATTGAATTTTTTTTTGTTACAATGTCATTTTCATTAATTTGTTTATTTTGTTATTAACTGTCTTTAGATTCTTGGATTTATTATTGGCTTTATTACACAAAACGTATTTGTAATGCTTTCAATCTATGGAATCGGATTAGCATTTTGTTTATTAGCATTTGGATTACCAATGCCTTATTTACGAGCAAACTATATTGAATGGCAAAAAGTTGGAACTACAGTATCTCGTTCATCAAAGAAAGCTAAAAATGAATAACTGTTTTCTTTTTTTTATATATAACCAAGTTGTTTGTCTTTTGATATCAATCTTTCTTGAGGATAATCATTTTTGTAGAAAAGATAAAAGTATTTAAGGTTAAAATCTGTTTGTTAAAAGTTAATGAAACTTAATCTCAAAGTACTCAATGGAAATGGTGATGCTATTGAAATAGAAATGAATGAAAAAAGGACTGTTAGATTTCTAAAAGACTACCTTGATTCTAATCAATTATTTGAAGATCAATTCATAACATTTCAATGGGAGTTATTTGATACTGATTTAAATCCGTTTGTTTTAGTTTTTTGACAGTGTGTTTTGAGAGTCTTGGTTATAACTAAAATAGTATTAATTACTTCCAAAAAGAAATAAAAACTTTTGGAAATGAATTTTCAAATGAAGCAGCTCAATATTTAGATGATTTATATAAAAAGATTTTATTCAGTGTCATTCCTATTGAAAAAGTTCAAACTCATCAATCATTAATTATTTGTGGGGTGGAGTTTTTTATGATTAACAAAAACAAAATAGTGAACAGTAATTTTAAAGATGAGTCATTTCAACTTTCTCATGACTCAACACTTTGTATAGTAAATTCGTGTAGAAGAGGAATAGGATTTAATTTAAAAATAAAGGTAGATAATCAAGAATATGGAATAGAACCATATACAGTCCAACTTGTTTCTGTTTCTCCATCGTCACTAATTACACTTCAGTTTCAACCACTTATTGAGTGGTCAATCAATAATGATCAACACTACTATCCTATCGAAGCACCACCTCAAGAACCAAATCTAACAATCAAAATATGTTCTATTCTTTCTCAAGAAACCGAAATGACTCATATTCAAAACCAATATGGAGCAGAACCTTCTCTAATCTTATCAAAGGCAGTCAAGTTGTTTAAAGCAGTTATTAGAAACAATAAAGTTGAAATAAATACTTTTTCATTACCATTACAAACGACGTATTCTTTAATACAACTTAAGCTATTATACTTTGAAGGGTCAACAGAACATGATAAACTTTATTGGTCAATGATTGGAGATTCTCAACTAAACGAATTAGTCTCTGTTGAAGATTTAAATGAACTTATTGTGCTTGGAAAAATTAATTCAAGTTCAACTATAATTTGTTCTTCTCCTGAAGATAAAGAGAAATATCTATATGTAAGTAGAATGTTGCTGTACCACAGGAACATCCCATTAAATGAATGTTTTGTATCAACAACACTTCAATTGGATAATGAATTTAGAGAAGAATCTGGAATTACTTATCCTTTCCTAAAAAAAAACCCAATCAAAGAATTATCAATACCTCCAACACCACGAACAAAAACAACTAAAAACAATGACTTTGATTCTATTGCATCAAGTTTATCTTTTTGCGAAAAAATTGATCAAGACATTGAAAGTCACAAAAAAGAACATATCAGAAAACCAAATACAAGAAATCATCATCTAAATGCTTTCGATAATTTTATGGATCGGTTCAGTGAAAATCAACCTACTAGTCCAATTGTTATGGAAGAAGTTCCTCAGACATTTGAAGTTGAACGAATTGTTAGAAAGAAAATTGTTCATGGAAATACAAGTTATCTAGTTAAATGGAAGAATTATTCATCCAAAGATAATACTTGGGAAACTGAAGATGATATTAGAACTAAATACGGTGATTTAGTTGATGACTTTGAAAAGAATCAAAAGAAGCCTAAAAAAATTGGAGTAGAATATAAAGAGCATGGTGTTGTTCATGACATTTGGAATGAAAAAGGGCAATTACATGTTTTATACCAACCAGATGGCAGACCAAGAAATGTTTATCCAATTGACTTATTGAAGACAAGGAATCCTGAGGCACTGATTGAGTATTTTGAATCTAAATTGTATGGTTTTGATGGACAAAACAAAAAGGAAGAGTAAATATTTATTTTATCAAAATTATTTTAAGTAAGGTTTTTATTTGAAAAGTAATTTGAACTAGAAAACATTATTTTTGATAAATTGTAATGTTATATCCCTCAGACACCAAAAACTCATATCCAATGACAAATGAATCGATTGCTGGTATTGCAATTTATTTATTTTTATTTATATTGGTAATTATTCAATTTGTTCATACATTATATATGTCACATAAGAGATATAACAGAGTACGTTTAACTATAAGTCGTTCATTATATTATTCTTTTGTAGTTACTTATTTATTTTTAATGTTATTTGTATTTTCTTTAATGCTTTATTCATCAAAACAGTCATGTTTTTTATATATTATTCAACGTTTGACAGAATCAATTTGTTGTTATTTATTTATAACAGCATTCACTGTTTGTTTATTTGATTATTATGACCATCGTTCAGGAGGGAATGTTGCAGTTATGAAAAATCGATTTATAATTCCAATTATTGTCTATACTGTTAATACTGTATTTTTAATTCTAGTATGTGCCCAACTTATTTATTATGTTTCTCTAGAAGGTGAGTGTGATCCAACATTACCTAATAGAAGTTGGGCATATCTTTCAATTCCATTTACAATCATTAACCGTTTGTTTATTATTAATTTATGATACCCCACTAAATAAATAGAACAATTTATTGTTTTGGTAATATTTGGAGGAGTAGCAGTATGGTTAGTATATTCTCATAGAAATTTGAAAGTGAGTCTTAAAATTGACAAAATGTATTTTGTGTATTTTTTAAAATTTGGTATTGCTATTGGTATTCATCTCTCAATCTTGATTCTCAAGCTATTATTCTCAGTTTTAGTTAGTGTTGAAACTTATGTTATATCATTAAAATACTTATGTTGTGATCCACTAAACTGTTTTGCTTTATGTTTGTTTTTATTGATAATTTTTTTTGTTTCCTTCTCATTCAGTATTTATTTACTAGTTGTTCTTACGACATATACCCTTGGTCAAGACGATAAAAGAGAGTCAAGATATTATCAATCACTCCAAACGGAAGACCGTTTTTAGTTAATTCTTTTCAATAAAATTTTCATTTTCTTTTTTAAAAAAAAAATTCATTTAGAAAAGCACCATAAGACATGTTACCAACATGATAATAACAATTCCAACAGAATGATTAGGTGGTGGATCTAAACTTTTAGTTAAACAGTTAACTCCATCACAATCATTTGTTGGTGAACATTTATTTTGTAAACAACCATAATCTTGTTTAGTAGATGGACCTACTTCAGTCTCCAATGTGATAAGTGTTGGATGAGAACATGGAACATTCTCACCATCACAATTTCCTATTCCACATAAACTGTCAGCAGATAACTTAGCAGTACCTTTGTCTCCCCACTCAGTTCCCCAAGAATTTCTAATGACAACAAAATTACCATTAACTCCTTCTCCTTGTGCTTCAAAACCAAATCCAACAAGTACAACCATATGGTTAGTGAAAATATTACCATTGTTAGAACTACAATATGAACTTACATTTATTATACCACTAGAATAACTTTGCCATACTTCAGATGCAACTCCACTAAGAGGAACATAAATCCCACTAATGGCACCTTTATTATCATAGATAATTTGCTTTATTTCACTGTATGTTGGAGCATACCATTCGTTATATGAAGTAAGTGTTTGGGCAAATTCTTTAACAGTATAACAACTTGGTCTTGTATAAGATTGGCAATCTGGAGAGGTTTCAGCATCTCTAAATGGATAAACATCACTTGTAGCAAATACCCTATTATAGTTTAATGCGTCATATGACATTCCACTACAACACCCTGTAGTTTTACCACCAGTACAATCAACAATTTGTTGTATAGAATATTGAACATTTTCACCATTAGCAATATGGTGTTTTATTTGAAGGAAATTAGCTATTGATGCTGCATAACAACAACGACAAAGTTTTTGGTCAACACCAAGACTACAACGATCGACTTTACCATCAGCTTCTGAATTATAATTAATATTTTTACCACATAAAGAATACATTGTAGGGTAATTATTTTTTTTAGGAATATAATTCTTATTAACAATGTTTTCGTCTTTAACATTTTCATTCTTTTTTTTTCCACCAATATACATTTGAACAAACTCCTCATTTGTAAGGTCAGTAAAATTATTGATATCAAGTTTAACGTCACTCTCTGTTTTTCTTTTGGCATTAAATTTTTCTATCATTTGAACTCGTTGCTAGGTGAATAAATTATTGCCACTAATAACCTATTTCAAAATCAAAATAAAAAAAAAATAACAGCAAATAAACAAACAGAAAAAATTGCCATTCTTCGTATTTCTTCAGATTGACTCAAATAACGTTTACTAAAACTTTCTTTAAATAATCTAAAAGCAGAGACATATTGTTTCCTTTGACATAACTTTCTCATTGAACTTGTATCAATACCAAGAACAACACTAATAATAATGAATAAAATCATTTGAATTGTTATAGTTCATTTAAGTTCGCTAAAATAAGAAAAATTAGAAAAATTAAAAAAAATTTTAAAATTAAAAAAAAAAAGAAATTCTCCTTTTTATTTGATGATAAAAGAATAAATATAAAAATATAAAACAAAATTCCTGATTTAAATATCTTAAAAAGATAAAAATATAAATAGAAAGAAATTGAGCAAAAATGGATGGATAGTAACAAAAGAAGTACGTTATGAGTATGAAAAATCTTTGATTTTTGTTCTACACAGCTTTTAATAATTAATATTTTTCTATGTTTTTTTCATTAGTTTCCTTAGAAATAATCTTAATATTCAAATGACAACCAAAATCGGGATTTACCAATCTAAAATTAATCATTTAATCATACAAAATAAAGAAAATGGAAGTCATTTTATTAAAGGTATTGTTAATAAGGCAATTAGATCTAATGAAATACAACGTCTTGATATTAATAATATAATAATATTTTGTTCTACAAATGGTATTATTACAAACTATGAAGTTAATATTTCACTTCAACAAGCAAATAATAATTTGTTTATTATTTTTCCAAAGAAATATGGTTTTTTTATTGTACCAAATCCAAATTATATTATCATTGATTTTATTGATATTTCTTTCATATTAATTAAATCAATCACTCAAACATTTAGTTTTTGTTATTCTGCTTTTACTCAATATTTTAAGACATGTTTGTTGTAACTTATTAATACTTTTATCAATAATTCTAATTCCTCATCTTCACAGTTCCTCATGTATTTGATATTGTTTGCCCATGTTTTGAATATCAAAATTGTCAAACTACTATTAATGTTTCTGTTGATGGAACATTTGTTGTTACTCGTTCAATTGTTTATTCACCAAGACAATATGAATTGGTTGATGGATATTATAATTCATTGTTTATTGTTTCTCTTAAAGGAAAGAGTATATTAGAAGATCCTCTTTCTATTAGAATTCTGTCTAATCTTAATCATCGATTTTGTGTTTATTATGATGATGGTAGAGAGGCTTTTGTGTCTCATCCCAAACAAGAATTTAAAATTGGAAGAACAAATTCATCAATGTTTAGAAATGTTAATAGAATTCAATCAGAACGTTACTTTTTAAATAAAGAAGAACAAACTATTCCTATAGAAAAAAATACTTTTCATGCGGGTGTTATTGCATTATTTAATGAAGAGAAAAGAAAAGAATTAGCAGAATGTCTTATACTTATTGATGTATCAAATCAAGATACAATTAAAGATGCTCTCTTTGCAATTCAACAAAAATTATTTCATAATAAATTAACAATTGTAATTCTTTCTTCAGATGGAGATATTGTATTAAATGAAATTAATGATGAAATACGTAGTACTATTTTTTCTAAAACATTACCTCATATAAAACATCAAGAAGCTTTATTTTACGTTAATGAGTCATTAAAAAGTAATAAAGATATTCATGTTGTACTAATAACAGAACACCAAACAATAAATTTTGATTTTACTAATATTTTAATTACTGGTTGTCAATTAACGTATATCCCAACACCTGAACTTTTCACTAAAATTCAACATTGTTTATTAAATATCTTTTCTTTAACACGTTTCAATCTTATTACTGGATTATTAAGTATTGAATTATTCTTAGAAACATTAGACTCAATTTGTTATCTTCCAACAGTTCCTTCAATTTCTCATTCATCAACTTTTGCTAATTTCCCTCAACCAATTTTTTATACGTTTAACAGGACAATTATCCTTTATTTATGTCTTTCTTCAGAAACTCAATCTATCAAAATTTCTACAAATGATCATCTTTCAACAAGAAGTTCAATTAAGTTATTAGACCCAGTAATGTATGTATTGAGTCAAATGATACACTGGTCTATCACCCCAATTAAATTAAATCCCAGAACAATTATTCGTGAAAATATTATGTTAAATCAACCTACAAAAACTTCTGCTAAAAAAATTAAAAAAGTAACTCCTGGTACTAGATTAAGGATTTCTCGTTCAATTGGTCATTCAACAGAACCACTATTATCATCTCATATTAATGATAAAAGAAATGAAACTTTAAAAAAATTTTCTAATATTATAAATATTACTAAAGCAGACGAAACAGGACTAAATGCAATTAGAGTTTGTGATATTAAAGACCGGATCATCTCAGGTTATCTCCAACATTACAATGACCAAATTATTCCACCATCTTTTCATAGTGACATTAATCAAATTTATTCAATGAAAAATTGGATTCTTATTCCTGCTAAAACAACTTCAACACCACACATTCCATCTCATTCTCATGATAAGTGCATTGGAATAGAAGAAGTAGATACTGTCTTTTCTAAATTTAATTTTCCTTTGTCAAAACCATTATCTCCTAATGACCATTGTTTTTCTTCTCACACAGAAACTGGTCCAAGAAAACGTAATGAAGATTTTAGTGTCTATATAGATGATTTGAATTCACTTTTAACTTGCCATCATGGACGTATTTCTGTGTTTGGTGTATTTGATGGTCACATGGGAACTTCAGCATCCGATTATTGTTCATTCAAAATTTTCAATTATCTTGTTTCAAACCCTCATTTCCCAGAAAATATTCAAATTGCATTAAAAGAGTCGTTTAAACAAGTTAATAAAGGTTTCTTAACTATTGCCGATGTTCTTCATATTAATGCTGGAACAACTGCTGGAGTTTGTGTTATTGATGATAAAAAAATTACTACTGCAAATATTGGTGACACAGAAATAATGTTTTGTAAGAGAAATCATAAACCGCTAATCCTTTCTAACAAACATTCTCCAAACAATGAAATTGAAAAACAAAGAATTGAACTTGCTGGAGGTAAAGTTTTTTATTTCCATGGATGGAGAGTGGAAGGATTACTAGGAGTATCTCGTAGCATTGGTGATATTGCATTAAAAAAATTTGTAATTGATGAAGCAGACACAAACCAGATAGAAAGAAGTCCAGATGATGAATTTGTTCTAATTGGGTGTGATGGTCTTTGGAATGTAATTTCTTATGATTTTTGTGCTGACATTGTTAGAGAATATTTATACACAAATAATTACAACGGTGTTGATGAAAATGGAATTAAGAAACCAATAAATAAAAAAGATATCGCCCGTTATTTAGTAGATTTAGCTTTATTCAAACAAAGTTTAGATAATGTTACAGTATCAATATATTTCTTTTCTAAATAATCCAGTTTTTGCTTATTTCTTAAATATTAGTTTCATCTTGTTACAACCATCAAAGTATAAAAAAAACAACTTTTACATTAAAAACATCAAAAAGAAAAGCAAAAACAAGAAGAAATGATGAAAAAACTTAAAAATACTAAAATTCATTAATAATACATTGAATGACTGAACTTGATTTAGTGTTTTTATGTGATACCACAGGATCTATGGGTTCATATCTTAATGCTGCACAACAAAGCATTGAGAAAATAATAAATACAATTATACAATCAGAGAAATGTAATGTTAGATTTGCACTTGTTGAATATAAAGACCATCCACCACAAGATAGTTCTTTTGCATTTAGACTCACAGATTTTACTGATTCTATGAAGTGCATTAAAGAAGCCGTTAATAAGATGGATGCAAATGGAGGAGGAGATACACCAGAGTCTGTTTGTTGTGCAATGCACTGTGCAAGTAATTTAAAATATCGAGAAAAAGCAGCAAAGGTGATAGTTTGGATTGGTGATGCACCACCTCATGGGTTTATTAGGGAAGGAGATGGATTTCCTAAAGGATGTCCATGTGGATGTGATTTACTTAAAGAAGTACGAGAGTGTATGAACAAAGATATTGTCATATATTGTGTAGGTGCTGAGCCATTAACAAGTGAATATTTAAGAACATTAATGCGAGCAGTAGCACAATTGACAGGAGGACAATATGCAGCATTAGCATCAGCTAATGTTCTTGGTGAATTAATTACTAATGGAGCTATTGAAGAGATTCAAATGAAAGGAGTTATTAATCACATCAAAGAAGTACTTGAAAAAGACCCATCATTTAAAGCATTACCTCCAAATGAAAAACAAAAAAGAGCAAAAGAAGAAATAGAAAAACAAACTAAAAGCACGGAAATAGAAGGCATAGAAATTGAAACAATATTTAAACATGAACTTGCACCAATTCCACAAATATTTTTAATTGCTGAATCGTTAAAAGATTTAAAAGATAAAATGTATGAAATGCCTGATATTCAAGTTGAATTTAAAGATGGATTGTTTACAACACAGAATAGATTTATGAGAGGAATGATGGTAGGATGTGCAGCAGTACCTATGGTGCGTGCGGGGGTGTGTTTTGAAGCAGTACATCCATGTTGTTTTGAAGCAGTACATCCATGTTGTTTTGAAGAAGCAAGGGGAGTTGAAACAGACGAATTAGTTGAAGAAAAAGCAAGAGGGGAATTAGAAGAAAGGATAGCAACACAAGAAATAAGAAAAAAGAAAGGAAGAGTTACAAAAGAACAAAGTGAGCGGATGAAGCAACGAATAAATAATTGGTATAAATAAGTGAGGAATTAAAATAAGATAAAAGAAAAGTTTGGGTTAAATTTTGAAGAAATAAAAAAGAAAAAGAGAAGGAAAGAGAAGAAATAAAATGAAGAAACAGAAAATGAAAAGAAGAACTGAAAATAAACAAATAAATGAGTGAACTTAGTAAATATCCAACAGGTTCTCTCTCAATTAAATTCTTTTCACAAGTAACAGAGAAAAGAGTATTAGTTAAGAGAGTTAGATTAATAGCAAATAAAGATTTACAAATGTGTATTTCAAAAGATTTTGTTGCACTACTTACTAGTGGAACATATGAATTAATTGAAGTATGGGAATGGACAAGTATTACAGAAATTTCATGTACAGAAAATGCAGATGAATTTATTGTTAAAGTTAATGGAAAAAAACAAAAATTAATATCAACTGCAAGAAGTTATGTTATTTGTATACTTCAAGAATATAAATATAAAGTTAAACCAACGAATTATATGTCATTTTCAGCAGAAAAAATATATAATGATGGAAAAATTAAAGAAGTTAATATTCAAATACGACCATATGGAATAGTTGAAGTAGCAACAAGCCAAGGAAAAAAAGAAAAAGTAATAATGTTTTGTGATATTAAAGAAATATGTTTATGTACTGATTCACAAGGAGTTGCAATTATTAAAGAAGGAAATGAAAGAATTGTATATTCATTTAATGATAGAGGAATGGCAGCAAGTGAGATTGTAAAGAAATGTGATGGAGTTGGAATTAAAATGACAATTAATTCAGATTTAACAATAGAAGATGTATTTAATGGATCAAATATTAAAAAGGCAGAAGAAGAAGAAGGAGGGTCATTAGTAGAAATTAAAGCTAATCATGGAATTGGAAAAAGAGAAAAAATAATATGTTTTACAGAAATGTGGTTTGTTGAAAGAGAAGCAAGTAATTATACAATAACATTTGCAAAACCACTTAATGAAATAATTCATATATTAAGAGGACAAGATGCAATGGAAATTGTTATTACATTTAGTGATGGATTACAAAAACACTTTTTTACAACCCAAAGAGAACAATTTATAGCATCATTATTTGATTGTGCAATTGCAGCGAAAGCAGAACCTATTATTTCTGATATTCCAAGATTTGGATCATTAATTATTGAAAGAATGACAATAGCAGAAAATGGACAAATAGAAACATCTATATTAAAGAATTTAGCTAATTTTGATGGAAGTAAAATAGTTGATTTAGAAGCAAAAGAATTATTTATGGTATTTGTATTTTTATTAAATAGTAATACAAGTATTAATGGACCACAAATTGCAGATTCAGGAAGATCTAAATTAATTGGACAAGCACTAGAAAAAATGATAGTATATGGGAAAGCAGGAGAAGGATTTTTACAATGTGTTTATAGATTATTATCAACAAGAATGGGATATGAAACATTTGTACAAAATAAAAATATAATGGAAAAATTAGTTGAAATTATTGGAAAAGCATTAGAAAGTGTTAAACCAATTGTATTATTTTGGGGATTAAGAATATGTGGATTAATGTTATGTTCTACAGCAGAAGAAAATACGGAGAAAAAAGGGAAATTAGCAGTAATGAAATTAGGATTACATGAAAAAATATTTAATACACTTAAAGAAAATATTAAAAAAGGAAGTCCATTTGTAATTTATGGATGTGTTACTACACTTAAATATATTGTTTGTGAACCATATTCTAATACTACCGAATTTAATATGTTTAATCAAACAATGAGTTTAATTGGAAGTTTAGGAAGAGATTTATTTATGCTTTTTCAATCGCCATGTATTTCTATTCCACATATTGCAGGACAAATGTTACAAACACTTGTAGAAGAAACAGATATGGAAGAAAAAATTAAAGAATTACAAGACTATGCATTATTAGAAGGAATTACATTACAATATTTTTATACTGCATGTTTTTCTAAACCAAAAACTACAACACAATTACTTCAAAAACATTTAGCATTACATTTACTTGATGTTTTTACATTTGAACATACAGAAACTGAATCAACATTTAAAAGAATATTACCATATGCATTACTTAAATATTTAGAAGAAGAAGAAGAACCACCTGAACAAATTGATGGAATTGATAGTGAAAAAAGAAAAGGAGTTAAACAACAACAAATGAATAAAGCACTTGCATTTTGGAAGAAATGGAATAGTGAACGACATCAAAAAGGAGAAGAAATTAGAACAAGACAAAAACATATTAAACAAGCTAAAAGAAATTGGAGTATGCTTATTTATCAAATACATCAACAACATCGACGTGCAGATTTAATTTGGAATAATCAAACATTACAAGAATTAAAAGAAGCATTAGACAATGAAATTAGACAATTAAAGAAAGATCAAGAAGAAGGAGAAGTTGCATGGAATTATCGAGAATTTATTGTAGAATATCATTCATTAGATAATGAAGTATGTGTTGATGGGTGTTTTATTAGATGTTTATTAGAAAAAGGAGAAATTACATTAAGTGACCCAAGAGATTTCTTTGATACATTATATCATAGATGTTTATTTGAAACAAATAGAGAATTACAAGCATTAGCAATTCAAGCTATGAGTGTAATATATAGAAAATTTAATAAAGAAATTGGAGCATTTAAAGATATTTCACATATTGTTTCAATGTTAAGAATGACAAGGTCATTACTATTAAGAGACCGATTAATTGAATTGCTTGATTCATTACTTAAAGTAGAAATTAATGCAAGAAAATTTATTGATGTTGGAGGAATTGATTTATATGTTGATTTATTAATCCTTGTTCATCTTCATTCAGACCATGCTATTATTCCATTACAAACAAATTTATTAACAGCAGGAACAACAATAGGAGAATGGTATTATGTAGAAATTAATAATAATAAGAAAGAGAAAAAAGGACCAGTATCTCTTGATAAATTAAAAGAATTACTTAATCAAAATATTATTCAAGAAACAACAATGGTTTGGGCACAAGGAATGGAAGATTGGAAAATATTAAAAGATATTACAGTGTTAAAATGGGCATTATTAAAAAAAGATACAGGAATATTAACACCAATTGAATTATGTCAATCTATTTCTAAAACATTAGAAGATTTAGTTACAATGTATCCATCACGTGATATGCATGGTATTTTATTAAGACCAATTCCAAGAGCTAAAAGAATATTATCATCACCAAGACATCTTCCACATATAGTTCAGTTATTATTAACAGCAGCACCAACAATAGTTGATACTGCAGCAAGATTACTTAAAAATTTATTAGAAGATAATCCAACAGCACAACCAAAATTTTATTTAACAGGAGTATTTTATTTTGCATTAATGTACTCAGGAAGTAATTTAAAAGAAATATCAAGGTTATTATATGCTACTCATAGACAACAAAAAATAGGAGAAGCTGTTGAATTATCAGTATTAAAACCACTTATTCCACCATCATTAATAACAGTACTTGATAGGTCTCCTGAAGAATTTTCAGCACGACTTGTTGGAGAAGTTGCTACCCCAGAAATTAGATGGAGTAGTTCAATGAGAAGTTATTTAATAGATAGTATTTCACAACATATTGGAGATTTTGCATTTAGATTAACATGTAATCCATTAGCAGTATATTCACATGTACCAATTCCACCTATTGTATATGAAGAATTAAAAGATGAATTATATTGTGGAAGAGTATATCTTAAACAATTATGTGATGAAGAAAAATATCCCGATTATGTTATTAATGATCCAGTTGGATTATTACAAGCAATATTACATGCATGGGTTGATGTAGCAGAAACACCAAAGAAGATGTCAACAAGTGAGGCATGTCAAATTCTTGGAGTAGAAACAGCAGATGATAAACAAAAATTAAGAAAGGCATATTATAAATTAGCACAAAAATATCATCCAGATAGAAATCCAGAAGGAAGAGAAATGTTTGAGAAAGTAAATGATGCATATAATCAACTTATTGAAATGGGACCAGACAATTCAAATGAAAAATCGGAAATTATTATTCATTCACAATGTATTCTTTATGAAAGATGTGGAGAAATATTATCACCATATAAATATGCTGGATATGGGTTATTGGTTCCTGCATTAGATGATGAAGAATTAAGAGATAGAGCATTAGAATTAGTTTATTTAACCATTAGATCCTCTACATTAAATGTTCAAGAATTAGCTAGAATGGGAGGAATTGGAACATTATTAAAAATATTAGATGGATTATGTGGACAAATTAAAGAAAATAAGGTAGCAAGTATTAGATATATTCTTAGAGCTATGGCAGTTGCATCTAAATTTACAGAGTCATTAGCAGAAATTAAAAAAAGTAATACAATATTGTCTAATATTAAGATGTGTCTTGGAAGTGACTTACTTGGAGTTGTAGAAGCATCACTAGAATGTATAACATGTTTCTCAAAGGATGAAGAAATAAGAAATGATATGTATAATAGAAATTATCTTGGATATTTAATTCACAGAATATTATCATATGACCCAACACTTGAAGAAGCAGAACAAGAAAGTATTCATCAAATGAAAAATGCTATTGCTGGAATGTCATTATTAGCAATGAAAGAGTTAGTTAAAATCCAAGAAAATACAGAAGAAACAAAAGCAGTGTTTGCATTATTTACACCACAACTTGGACTACGAATTAGACATGGTAGTGTTGGGGAAACACTCAGTTTAATTACATCTACAACACAAACACCATACTTATTATGGACAAACAAAACAAGACAAGAATTAATTGATTATATTGATGCACACTTAAATGGAACAATGGAATGGACACCAAAAGAATATGAACTATTTAGATTCCCATCATTAAAGAAAGAATTAATTATTAATGGAGTTTATATTAGACTCTTTAATGAACAAATAAGAACATGTGAACCACTACCAGATCCTATTATTTTCCTAAGAGCATGTTTAAAAATAAATGAAATGAATAAAGAATGGGAACAACTTAGAGCTATTGCTATTTGTAATGTGTTTGATCAATATGATGTTATTAATGCCGTTTGTGATGATAATGAATTATTAGAATTATTATTTAATTTATTAAAAGAAGAACCAGATGACCCAATTGTTCAAAAATCAATATTACATTGTGTTAAACGAATTGTAAGTAATGGACAATGTGTTGAAATTGTTGCTAAATCTAAAGTATTATCTAAATTCCTTGTATTACTTCATCCAACAGAATATCTTGAAGAAGTAGTACCATTAACACAATCACTATTCTCAGTAACAACAGGATTACAACAAGGAATAATTAGAGGAGGATTACTTTATCTTTTAAATCATTTTGTTAATGACAGTGAACTTGAAAGAAGAGTTCTTGTATCTCAACTAATTGGTAAAATGTCTACTACGCCAGGTATTGGACCTAAAGTTTCATTAACACTAAGTAAATTCTTCCCAATTTCTATTATTAATACGATGAAAATGGATGCAAGAGGAGCAGTTATTTTACTAGATTCAACTACAGAAACACCAGAATTAATTTGGAATTCAGAAATGAAAAATGATGTTGGAATTTTCATTGGTAAAATGACTAAGGCATTTTACACAAAACAACTTTCTGACCCAACAGTTAAATGGCAAGTTCCAGATACTTTTGCATTTAAATATAAAGAACTTGAAAATGAATTATGTATTGGAGGTGTATTTATTAGAATTCTTAATAAAAATCCTACATGTCCACTTAATAATCCAAATGGATTTAGTGATGGATTATTTAATAAGTATCAAGAAGCTGTTAGACAACGAGATGTTACTTTAATGGATGTTCTTGCTAAAACAGCAGCAGTGTTTTATACTAATCAACCACAATGTTTAGATTATTTAGCACCATCGGGTCATTTATCTAAACTCGTAGAATTATTAAAGAAAGCACCAAGTGAATCTCTCTT
>NW_001914963.1:0-3977 GCF_000208925.1 Entamoeba histolytica HM-1:IMSS | reverse complement strand
GACATCTGATGTTGATTGTAAGGGGGTATTATGTTTTGTTCCAAAATTATGTGGAGAAGATGTTCAAGAATCAATATTCAAAATACTTGATGGTAATCTTGACCAACAACTTGGATCATCTTCCCCAGAAGTGAAAGCATTAATAGTTGATGCTTTACAGAATGCTTTACAAGATTCTACACATTCAGAACAATTAGAATATTGTTTAGACCAACATCCTTCATGGGCTAAATATTCAAGACAAAAACATGTTCTCTATCTTTCTGGTGCACCATCTATTGCTGGGTATATTGCTGGTCCTACATCAAGTGGGGCTGTAGGACTATTGACTGCAGCAGAAGATGCATCAATCCATCGACCAGATGCACCACCCGAACTTAAATAATTCAATTAACATTCCTTTTATATTTAACATATTATTCATTATAAACTTATAATAATCATTTAATGACAGTGAACAATCATTTTCAAAATGAAGTATGAGTGAGATACTATTTTATTTATTATTGTATTGTGTTAGAAATGAAAATTATACATTTCAAGATAAAATAAAAAGAAATACCATCAAATGGTAAACAACCATAATGAGTTACTCTTTAATGATAATAATGAATATAAAGAAAGTGATAAATATGAATGAAAGAGAAATAATGAATAGCCTCAAATCAAATATGAATATTTGAAAGACATATTATTTCAAGTAAAATAGAAATAAAAGTGGATAAAGTTAATAAATTGAATAAGAATAAAATATTTAAATAATACTAAAACAATTATATGACATTGTTCAACTAAAACATGTTTAATAAACAATATCTAATGTTATTATTATTATTATTCAATTCTATTTTCATGAAAAACAATGAAATAGAAGAAAATAACAATAAATAAGAATAATTGAGTTGTCAAATAACAAATAATAAATGTTATTGAATATAAAATAATATTAGAAACAATCAAATGATAGAAATATATGAAATGATAAAATTGGATGACTAATAGATAGTTATGTTTGAAAATAAAAATAAAGATAATAAAATAGAAAATGATGAAATTAAAACTATGATAAAATTGAAATAATGAATGATGAAATAAATAGAGAATAAAAGAATATGAAGAAGAATGAAACAAAAAGATGACATATAAAATACATAGAATAAAGAAACAGAAATGATTGATAGAATAAATGTAAAATAGAAATAATATCTGATGAATATGATGGTAAGAATGAATTACGATTATAAGAAAGAATATGATAAATATAGAGAAATTAATAAAATAAAAGAAATAATCAAAGAAATGATAGAAAATGAAACAATTAAATGAAAATAAAATTGTGAATGTGTAAATATGAAGAATTGATATGAAATTAATATGTTATTTAATCTACAACAATTTTATGAATGATATTTCAATCCACTTACAATTGTTATAAAATGTTGATCATTTTTAACATAATTAAAAGATAAAATATGATTGATTTAGAATTTTATATGATGATATTTTAACACAAAATAGAATGAAGATAAAGAAAATGAAATACTTATTAAAAATGAAAAATATAACATACAAATTGTTTAAAAATAACATATAAACAATACAATCAAATAACAACTGAATTTAATGAATAGATATAAATTTTGAATGTGATAATGTATAATAACTTAAATTCATTACTAAAATTTGTATGAAATGATTGATAAATGAAAAGATGGATAATAAATAGTTAAAAGAAGAGAATGAATGATAATAAAAGTTGTGATGTTTGAATGAATACCAAAAGTAATTTACATATTAACATTTGGTCATTTAAAAAAAGAAGTTATATATTAATAGAAGAAATTTAAAGACTTTTTAAACGAATAAATTAATTCATGTTTTATTTTGATGATAAAATTGAAATAATAAATAATGAATAAATCAAATAAGTATCATTATTTAATCTATTTTATATTTCTTTATTCTTTTATTATCTGTTATCTTCATTTATTATTCTTCTTATCAATTTTATCATCATTTAAATAATCAAACAAAAGAAGAAGTAATTTATTTAAATAAATGTTGTTAAATAGAATTTGAATATAATGATGGATACGAATAAATAGAATAAATAAATGATTAATTCATCTTTCCAAATTCTCCAACATTTTAGTAACACATATCATTGTTAACATAGGTAAATGTTCAAAAAGTACTTGCTGATAATGAGCACTATGTTATTATCATATGTTCTATTCAACAATAGTCTTAACACTGTATTCTATTCTCTCTTAATTATCCATTTTATTCTCTTTCTTTAAATACTCATAACAATTAAAAAGGAAAATTACCACAAAATAGAATTATTATTTCTTTTCAAATAGAAATTGACTTTATGATATTATTCTTATTCTTTCATATGTGAATTATGATATATAGAATCATTAAAAATAATCATTTAACAATCATATTTTAATTGAAATAATTTTTAATTACACAAAATAACATGAAACATCAAGAAAATTATGAAATAATCAATGAGTTACACTCACACAGTTTTAGAATCATTAACCATGTTTTATATGAAGAATGAGACTCAATTAATGAAACAAAACACATTGATAACCATACGTGAAACTGAAATTCTATCAAAACGTCATTCAAACGTATATGAATAATACATGAAATTTAGTATTATTTAGAAGAACAACAACCAAAAAGATAAACAATTTTTAAAAAAAAGTTTGAAAAAAGAAACTAAAAATAAAAAATAACTAAAAAATAATTGAAATACACTTCATAGTTTACTAACATTTATTGAAGGTGATTATTATCATAGACATATTCTTATAAATAATTAATGACTTGTTTATACTTTATAAAAAAATAAATGAGTGTAATTCTTTATAAGAAGAACAATTGACTGATATTCAGAACAATGACAAAATGTAATATTTCATTCAATGATATGTCTAATAAACACAGATTGTTGTATTAACTATGAAATACCATAATTTAATAATGATATGTCTTATTCATTTCATCTTTTTATTTAACAAATTTCAATTTATCAAAACACAAATAAAACACATTAACACATTTAAATCACAATAAGAACAAAAACTATGAAATAAAGAAATTGAGTTAAACAGTGAATATACTATAAAATGATATGTTGATAAAGAAAATATCAAAACATAATATTCAAAGGAATAAGACACAACAACGGATAAGAAAGAGTTAAAAGAAGAAAAAGACTAATAAGAGAATAAAAAGTAATATAAAGAGAAGCACGAATGGCCGAGTGGTCTAAGGCGTCCGCTTTAGGCGCGGATATCGAAAGATGCGTGGGATCAAACCCCACTTCGTGCATTTTTTTTATTAAAATTAGAAGGTTATTCTAAAAATTTTTATTTTTATTTAACATAATAGAAAATGGATAATACTCATTTTATTGTCAAATGATGTAATAATAAATAATTGATTAACAACAAGAAACAAGAATTGAAACAAGAATAAAAATTAATGAATATAATTGATATATATGAAAGAAATGACATGAGTAGATATAAATTGAAATAAACAAGAAAGTCAAAATAAAAATGAAGAGAATAACCAACTAATTGAATAGTAATATTCAATAGAAAATAATTGTATTATTAATTTAAATAATATTGTTTTCAATGATAAATATCAAATAATAAAATGAAATAACACAAAAAGACTAATAAAAGAATAAATTAAATATTATATAATGAAATGATAATAATACAACATGATTAATTCAATACACTGTCTTTCTATTATTTGTTAAAGGTGTTATTTATTATTCATTTTTATAACATTCTAATAATGAATAACCATATACATTAGTACCAATTGTATAATTATGTATTTCTTTCTTATCATTTTCTTTTATTTCATTATTCTATCAATTCAACATTAATTTTATTTTTTATCTTATTTGAATCATTCTGATTCTTTCTCTTTTTATTTAA
>NW_001914964.1:47665-49894 GCF_000208925.1 Entamoeba histolytica HM-1:IMSS | reverse complement strand
AATAAACTAATTATAGAAAATAACAATATTATAATTTTATTATTATTATATTATTAATATTATTATTTATTTATTGTTATTGTAAAAATGATAAAAATAACATTTATTTAAAATAGAATGATGTTAAAAATAATGATTGACTTGATGTTAATAACGTGGATTAACTATTTAAACATCCATATTTTGAACTTATAAACATCAATTTAAATTAAAATGGAAGAGTTAATAAACAAGAAAAACCAATTAATTAAAGAAGTTGTAGAAACACTTCCAAATATTCAACGATCAATTGATGATACTACTAAGAATTATCAATATTATATAGGAAGTATTAAAAATGAAGTATTTAAAATAAAAGATAATGAAACATACTCCGAAGCAATTAAAAGAGGAGAAGGAATATTTGATAGGATTGATGAAACAGAAAGAAGAAGAAAAATAGTGATAGAAAAAAGTCAAGAAACAATCAACCAAATAGAAATAATGAAGAATAAAATGTCAAGAATCATAGAAGAATGTAAATCAGATGAAGAAACACTAAGTAAAACACGGAATGAATTAATAGATAAAATCATTTCAATTGAAGAAATGGTAATGAAAAACAAATTATTCAGAAAACCAAAAGAAACAGATAAAATCACAGCAGAATTTAATAAGAAGAAAGAAGGATGGAAAACATATTACACTGATTATTTAGAAAGGAAGAGGAGACAAGAAGAAGAAAGAAGAAAAGAAGAAGAAGAGAGAAGACAACAGCAAGAAGAAGAAGAGAGAAGACAAGAAGAGGAAGAAGAGGAAAGAAAAAGACAAGAAGAAGAAGAAGAGAGAAGACAAGAAGAGGAAGAAGAGGAAAGAAAAAGACAAGAGGAAGAAGAGGAAAGAAAGAAACAAGAGCAAGAGAGAAAGATACAAGAACACGAGAGGAAGATACAAGAATACGAGAGGAAGATAAAAGAGCAAGAAGAAGAAAGAAATAAACAAAAAGAAGAACAAGACAGAAAGATACAAGAGCAAAAAGAAGAGCAAGACAAAAAGATACAAGAACACGAGAGGAAGATTCAAGAGCAGGAGAGAAAGACAACTGAGCAGGAGAAGAAGATACAACAACTAGAGAAATTAAGAATAATAAAAGAAGGGAGAAAAGAAGAAATGATACAAATAATGAAAGGAATGAACACAATAGAAGAAATTCGACAAATAGAAGAATGGACAAATAGAAAAGTAGAAGATATACTGTTTGATTCAGATATTGATAATTGGAATAAAAATACATCAGTATTTGATCAAAGAATAATGAATAAAGAACATATAATAATTATTATTGAAGATGAAGAAGGAAATAAATTTGGAGGATATGTTAATTCTAAAATTGATAAAGTTGGTTATATAAATGATTCACAATCATTTGTATTTTCATTAGAATCAAATGGAAGAATTGAAGGAATGAAGAAATTTGATATTAGATTACCACTATACGCATTTTGTTTATCTAATCAATCAGATAATTGTTTGTTTGCACTTGGATTAGGTGATATTCTTGTTTGTAAAGAAAATAATAAAACTGAATCATTTTGTAGTCAACATTCATTTGATTATAAAAGAATATCAAATGCACTTTGTGGAAAACAACTTCCAGAACGTTTCACACCAAAACGAATCATAGTAATTGAAATGAAATGATTCAATCTTGAATAATTGAAAATGAACTAAAAAAGAATAAAAACAAATCAATGAAGAATATGAACAGCCATTTCATTCATCTGCCAATGAATGAAATGGTGAATTAAAAATGGACATAATTCAATGTTGATTTATTTTATTTCATTTAATGAAATTTTCACACCCAATGAGGGTGTTTTTAATAAATAAGAAACGAAATAAGAATAAAATAGAAATAAAATAAAATAAATAAACAATTTATTTGTATTATTTCATTGAATTAATTCATTATGAATAAAATGAATAAGATAATAGAAATAAGAATAAGAAACAAATAAAGAAATGATAAAATACATCAACATATTTATATTATTATTTCTTATTCTTTATTTTATTCATTCTTATTGTTATTTTATACTTAAACAATAATAAACAAAACATAATAAGAAAGATAAATAAGAATAACACAACATAAAATAAATAATAATAATAAAATATACAACAAACATGAATAAACAAGAAATGACAAATGATAAAAGAAGAACTAAATAAAATAACAACAAGAATAAC